>NC_080172.1:0-212500 GCF_950295315.1 Erinaceus europaeus | reverse complement strand
GAGGTATGATCACTGCCTCCTCGCTTTCTGTGTCTGTGGAAAGAGAAGTGCTGACTGGGTTCACACTTGCAGAGAAAGTTGACACCAGGAAAGGAAGTGACTGCAAGTGGCTTGGACTTTGCGCCTGTCACTTTTGACCTCTTTTCCATAAATACTTTGCCACTTGTCTCTAAAAATATAAATCTGCTCATTCCACAGGGCTCAAGCCATGTGACTGAAGTCCAACTCCAAGCTGAGAAAGTGAAAATATTCCTCTCACTACCCAAACTGCACAGGGGACAAAGCAGGCCAGGATCGAGGGAAAGAATTTCTTCATGACAAAATTAATTAGTCACAAAATGGCAGGAAAATTTGTTTAGCTATATTACTGACAATGTATGTACTCCCTTTATTTAAAATTGTGCTCAGTCTACATGTAAAACAAGAAGAATGGATAATTTCATTGTCCTTCCTGACAAACCACTGTTAACTCCCTGGGTCTGTTGCATGACTCTCTCTTCCCAGCAGTCGTGTTGGGGCCACTTCTAGCTCCCAGAGCCACGTCCTCATGAAGCCGGGACCCTACCTCACGCTTCATCCTGAAAGTCAGTGCCCCTTCAGTTTCCTTTCAACTGCTGAGGCCTAACGTCCTTCCCAGGACACCAGACAACAAGCTCCTGAGGAAATAGGAGCCACAAATGCAAACACAGCTCTGCGCCTTTCCACCAGCAGAGCTCTGTGCCCCCACTTCCTCCACTGGAAGCTACAGCAGGTCTCCTAAGGTTGCCGATGCAGGTTGACTATCATTTCCACAACTATCTGCCTATACTTGTATATATTTGCTCACTTAGAAATAATTTTATTATCTTTATTTATTGCATAGACACAGCCATAAATCAAGAGGGAGGAGGGAGATAGTGAAGGAGAGAGACAGAAAAACGCCTGTAACACTGCTTCACCACTTGCAAGTCTAGCAGATGGAGACTTGTCTCAAGTGGCCTCCCCCAGGGCTCTGTTCTGGCTCCTACGCTATTTAATATTTACATCAGTGACCTCCCAGAAACTTCTTCAAGGAAGTTCATCTACGCCGATGACATCTGCTGCGCAACTCAGGCATCCAAGTTCGACATCCTCGAGGAAACACTCACGAAAGACATGTCTCTGATATCTGATTACTGTAAAAAATGGCGACTAATCCCTAGCACTGCAAAAACGGTATCATCTGTTTTCCATCTACACCATGCCTCGGCCTCGCGTGAGCTTAATGTGCAGCTTGGCAATACGAGAATCCGGCATGAAGCCCAGCCAGTCTATCTTGGCGTTACTCTCGATCGCACTCTGTCATTTCACAAACATCTCATAAAAACTGCAGCAAAGGTGGGCGCGAGGAATCACATCATTGCAAGACTGGCCAGCTCCTCATGGGGCGCGAGCGCTTCCACACTACGATCATCCTCTCTGGCATTATGCTATTCCACTGCAGAATACTGTGCCCCAGTATGGTTCCGTAGCCCCCATGTCCACTTGGTCGATTCCAAATTATATTCCTCCATGAGGATCATTTCTGGAACCATCTGTTCCACCCCGGTTCCATGGCTGCCAGTTCTTAGCAACATCTCCCCGCCAGATATTCGTCGGGATGCGGCATCATCTAAACTCATTTCCCACGTCTACGCTCGACCGGACCTGCCAACATACGCGGATATATTCGCCCACCCTGTTCAACGCTTGACGTCTCGTCACCCAATCTGGTCCCCTACGCCTACACTGAACTTCTCTGTTCCAGTCTCTTGGAAACAGAGTTGGCAGTCAGCTGAGGTCAAGAACAAACACCTCATCACAGACCCCTGCAAGCGTCAACCCGGCTTTGACCTAGCACGTTATGACTGGGCCCTCCTCAATCGCTATCGAACAGGCCATGGCCAGTGCGCCACTATGTTCCATCGCTGGGGAGCCAGAGACGACCCGAACTGCCCCTGCGGCTCCAGACAGACTATGACCCACATAGTCAACGACTGCCACCTCTCCAGATTCAAAGGAGGTCTCGAAACTTTACATCAGGCTAAACCTGATGCTGTTGACTGGCTACGGAAGAAGGGCAAACGCTAGAAGAAGAAGAACCACTTGCAAAGCTTTACCCCTGGAGGTGGGGACAGGGGATGCCCCCCCTTTTTTTATTTTTTATTTTTTTTTAAAGAAAGGATTAATTAAGAAAACCATAGGGTAGGAGGGGTACAACTCCACACAATTCCCACCGCCCAATCTCCATATCCAACCCCCTCCCCAGTAGCTTTCCCATTCTCTATCCCTCTGGGAGCATGGACTCAGGGTCATTGTGGGTTGCAGAAGGTAGAAGGTCTGGCTTCTGTAATTGCTTCCCCGCTGAACATGGGTGTTGACTGGTCGGTCCATACTCCCAGTCTGCCTCTCTCTTTCCCTAGTAGGGTGGGTCTCTGGGGAAGCTGAGCTCCAGGACATATTGGTGGGGTCTTCAATCCAGGGAAGTCTGGCCGGCATCCTGATGACACCTGGAACCTGGTGACTGAAAAGAGAGTTAACATACAAAGCCAAACAAATTGTTGAGCACTCATGGACCCAAAGCTTGATGCCCCCCTTTTTAAGGCCCCATATTCTCATCCTTTCCAAGTTAACCTACACCTGTCACTAAATCCAAATGCCCCTTCTTTTTTCCTGTTCTCTCTCATGGTCCTGATGGAGCTCTCTGATCATCTTCCCCTAACATTTCTCCCCCACTGAGAGTAAGGGCCAAAAATCTTTTATAGGGAGCAGAAGGTGGGAGGTCTGGCTTCTGTCACTGCTTCTCCACTGAACATGGGCCTTAGCAGGTTGATTCATACCCCCAGCCTCAGACATAGGTTGTTTCCCCAATCAATGCATAAGCATTAAAGGCAATCCCAGTTTACACTGGACAGAAACAAAGGCAAGATCATTCCTTCCTCTTAAACTTGGGGAGGTCAGGTCACAGGTCACAGTGAAATTTGATCCACTGTGATCCAGTAAGTTCACTACTTACAGGGTCAGAATTACCTGTGGCTAATATAAGCCTGTGATTTTGTCTCTGCCAGGACAGAGTTACCTGTGGCTAATGTAAGCCTGTGATTTTGTCTCTGCCGGGACAGAGTTACCCGTGGCTAATGTAAGCCTGTGATTTTGTCTCTGCCGGTAGCCTGCAGTTTTTGCTTGATTGTGGAAGGGAGGAGGAAAATATTGAATAAATGCTTTTCATCTTTGTCTCCTTTTGTTCCTGTCATTATTCTCTCATGTCTTACTCAGACAGGAGGGTCTCTTCCACTTAATTCCTTCTGCAAGCCTCAGACCCAGGAAAGTCAGAGGTGGCCTTCGCTGAGAGCTGAATGGCAATGGTGTGTATTCCAGGGCTGGAGGAAGCAGTGACACATCTGGATCTCAAGGCACAGAGGAGTTCCTGCCTCCTCCTCCCCCCACTCTTGTCTGGCCCTTACCACTGGCTGGGCTCCTCCCACACCAGGGAAGGCCACCAGTTCTACTCAGCCCACTCATTCAAATGCTCATTTCTCTCTCTCAAACAGGCCCAGAAACAGCATTTAACCAGCTTCTGGGCATCCTGTGACCCAGTCAAGTTGACACATAATAGAGGAGATGGTTTTGTTTGATTTGAAAGAGAACACTATGCAAACCATATCCTGCCCAAAATTAAATCTCAAGTGTAGCTGCCCACCATGTGGCCTGTTTGCTGGTTGGTGCGACCCATCGCCCACGCATCCCTGAACGGGGTCTCTCCGTAAGTCCTGCTGACCAGCTGGTTGGTGCTACCCATCGCCCTCGCACCCTGAACGGGGTCTCTCCGTAAGCCCCTGCTGACCAACCAGGAAGCTCTTCAGATCTTCTGGCATAACAGGCCGACCACTACATCTTTTTTTTTTTTTTTTGCCTCCAGGGTTATTGGGTTATTGCCGGTTCTGGGTGCCTGCACCACGAATCCACTGCTCCTGGAGACTATTTTTTCCCCTTTTGTTGCCCTTGTCGTTCCATCATTATTGTGGTTATTATTATTGTTGTTTCTGTCGTTGGATAGGACAGAGAGAAATGGAGAGAGGAGGGGAAGACAGAGAGGGGGAGAGAAAGACAGACACCTGCAGACCTGCTTCACCGCCTGTGAAGCGACTCCCCTGCAGGTGGGGAGCTGGGGGCTCGAACTAGGATCCTTACGCCGGTCCTTGCGCTTTGCGCCACGTGCGCTTAGCCCACTGCGCTACCGCACGACCCCCGTTGTATAATGAATTTAATGAGTTTATGCCAGAACCACACTCCTTGGAGACAACTCATGAGACCTGATTCTCCTGCCATTTTCAGACAGTGATCAACAGTCACTCGAACCACAGTTTGGGGAGGAAGGGTCTTCACACTTTCGGGAAACTGCACTAGGAAGTGTGTGGCTTGACCGTCGCGGTGAGGAAGATTCCAGGTGTGGTAATACGGTATGGATTTCCCTTTCATGCGTCCTCCTTAGAACAACAAAACAACTGTTTAAGTTTAAAAATATGCACCAGGCATTAAGTGCACTTGGACGCTTCACTGCTTGCTGAAAGAAGTAGACGCGTAGCAAAACGCTTTGGAAGACGCCTGATTTTTCAGCTTCTGCTTTAATGTGTAACGGTTTGATAAGGCAATGGATCGCCCTGGTCTACAATGACTGGAAAAATAGGAAAAATTACCCACAATGGCACGCTGACTCTGTGAATATTTAATTTGTCAGTGTAATTGATGACTCGGCAGGTAGCATACTGGGAATTTACATACTAATTGCCTTGGGTAGAAACCAAACGGCTTTGATTCAGTAAATTAGGCTGCCTAGCAGAAGCCAACAGCGCCTCTGCAGTGGCCAGATGAAGCTTGCTGAGGAGAGCCCTGGGCAGGAGGCCTGGCAGGGCACAAGGCCTCAAAGCTGAGAAACAGACACCAAGCTCCTCCTGCCTCAAGTGCAGAGACTTTCCCAATAGACTCAAAGACAAAACAGAAGACAGAGGTCAAAGAAGTTCATGTATGTCCAAACAACATACATCTTTGTGTCCATGACAGACAGACAGCTTCCTAAGAGGGATTTTGAAAATTTATTCATTTTTTATTGCCACCAGAATTACTGCTGGTACTCAGTGCTGGCACGATGAATCCACCACTCCAGTGGCCATGCTTACCCCCCTTTTTTCCTTTCTTTCTATTTTATTTGACAGAACAGAGAGAAGTTGAGAGGGGAGGGGAGATAGAGAGTGAGAGAGACAGAGAGACACCTGCTGTCCTGCTCCACCATTAGCAACCCCTCTGCAACCCCCAGGTGTGGAGCAGGGCTTCTGTACAGAAGAAGACTGGTGAGTTATATCCTAACACTTCGCTGTGGTTGCCTTCAGAGAGGCTTTTGCCTTTTTGTGTTGTTCAAATTTAACTCGCTGCAGAGAGAGAGAGAGATTTAAAATAACATACTGACCAAAAGATAGTGAAAATAAAAATCAAAACTATGGGGTCAAGGGAGATAGCATAATGGATATGTAAACATCTTTCATGCCTAAAGCACCAGAGTCCCAGGTTTGATCCCCTGCACCAGCTGAACAGTATTTTGGATAAAGAAAAAAATAAGTATAAAACTAAATAGTGATAGTCATAACAACAAAAACAACAACATGAAAAAAAACTAAGGGGCATTTATGTTAAAAAGCATATTTTGTGAATTGCTTTGTCATATTAAGATTTTTATATTTAAGCTTTCATGTGAAGTGCCCTCCCGCTTGTAATAAGTGCATTTTAAAGCTAAGACAGATGCTATATATCAAGCTAATTATGAAAAACTAAGTGATCTTAGCAGCAAGCAGCCAACATCAGCCCGCTTATTTGTTAGCCATGGCAAACAGAGCTCAGAAAGATGGAAGAGCCCTTGAGGGTATGAAATTTATAAATCAGTCCACTAACTGAAGACAATGTTTTATCCTTCCTAATCACCCTTCTTTCCTTTCCTTTCCTTTCCTTCCCTTCCCTTCCCTTCCCTTCCCTTCCCTTCCCTTCCCTTTCCTTTCCTTCCCATTTTATTTTATTATTTTTACTGCCACCAGATTTATTGCTGGTGCCAGCACAATAAGACCACTATTCCCAGTGACCTTTTTTTCTCCTTTCCTCCCTTCTCTCTTTTCTAGTTTTCTTTCTTTCTTTATCTCTCTTTCTTTCTTTTGAAAGGACAGAGGAAGACTGAGAAGGGAGGCAGAGATAGAGAAGAGTAGACAGAGACATCTGTAGCCCTGCTTCACCACTCATGAAGTTTATTCCTCAACTGGGGACCAGGGGCTTAAACCTGGGTCTTTACTCATGATAATATGTTCATTCAACCAGGTGTACCACCATCTGGCCCCCTTTATCTTCTTTTCTTTTCCCCTCTTTCTTCGCCTCTTCTCATCTCTTCTTCCTCCCACTTCTTCCCTTTTTTCCATCCTTCCTTCCTTCCTTCCTTCCTTCCTTCCTTCCTTCCTTCCTTCCTCTCCTGGTTAGTAGTGTTTTATTGAGGCATAATCCATATACAGTAAGCTTCATACACCTTCAGACTTTGATGAAGTTTGGCAAATATATTCAGGGATATATAGGTAAGCTGATTTTAAGCCTGATTTCAAATATTTACTGATTTTTCATGGTCAAGCAATGCAACAGAAGGGGTCTTAGAAGCAGACCAACAATGTAATTTCTGAGTTCTACCCAATCTAGATTATACTCTGGGGGCTACCCCAGATGTTTGTATCCGATAAAATGGCTGGGATTTGGGACAGAAATGAAGGTTTGTCCAGGACTCTTGCTTGAGCTTTTGGTACAACCAGATGATGCTGCCCTCTCACCCCCAAGCCCCCCATCTACTTTCTTTGACTGTATAGTGTAGTCCTTGAATCCTGAGGTTTTACCTTCTCTTCCTCCTGCTGTGGGTTTTATCAGGGCTAAATCTGCCCAGATGAAACCTGTAAACCACCACAGAAATGTCTCCAGCAAAACTGCTGGTTTCACTTCACTTTGTAAAGCAAACAGCTATCTTTCTATCAGAATGGTAGCATCAAGATGAAACAAAGAAATGTCCAAATTCTGGGGGCAGAGATGAAAAGTAGGCAGCTGCCTAACTCAGGCTAAATCAGCTGCCTGACTCGGGCTTGTTTAAACCACTGATCGTTGAGAGCAAATCACACCCTTCTTTGGACCCGATTCACAAGGCAGATCCTAAGCACTTAGAAACACATGGCTAACAAGAACTGGACACTAAATTAGCTCCCAGATGCACAGTCTAAAACACAGGAGTGCATTTGGATATCAATTGTTCCTTTGCCAAACCTAGCAAATAACAAGCCTTATTGGGAAAGATGGTCTCATTCCCATTCATCCTGCTTTTGAAATTTTCCCAGCCAGCAGACTGGACCTGTCTTTATCTTCCTTCCTTTCTGAGGAAAGAAGTCACTTCTAAAGCTGAGCCCCTGAGCAAAGCCCTTGAAGGTTTCCTCTATTATGTGCTGTGGGACACAACTTAATTCTCATTTCTATTCAGGACACAGCTTCATGCATATGAATTCCACAGGTACGTGCTTTTTGCTTAAAGCAAGAAGGCAAGGGAAGTGAAGTTAGACCTTGGAACAATTTGTTCCACAGAACAGAGTGAATCATCTCCCATAATGAGCAGTGTTGGCCAGAGCTGCAGCAAACAATGGGCGGTCCCATTCATCAACTATTCAAGGGCCTTGTGCATAGCGAGGACGTTCATTAATGTTGGCTCTTTGCTCTGATATTCAGTGTTCACTGGGAGACCTGGATTCACTTACCATTCAGTCTGACTTGGGAATGATGCTCTTTGCCACTGAGTTAAGCGGCTTAGCCAAGGAGGAGAGTTGGAATCCTTGATAGAGTGGACCTAGTGCACTCTAGTTGTAAAATTCTTTTTATTTTCTCCCGCCCCTTTTGTAAAGTTCTTTATTGAGGACCAAAAAGCAAAGGAGAGGTGTACTCTGTGAGCCACTTTTTAAAAATTATGAGTCATTTTCTTTTTTTAACTTTATTTATATAATTTTTATTTATAAAATGAAAATATTGAAAGACCATAGGATAAGAGGGGTACATTTCCACATAATTCCCACCATCAGAACTCCATATCCCATCCCTTTCGTCGATAGCTTCCCTATTCTTTATCCTTCTGGGAGCATGGACCAAAGATCTTTATGGGGAGCAGAAGGTGGGAGTTCTGGCTTCTGTCATTGCTTCTCCACTGGACATGGGTGTTGGCAGGTGGATCCACACCCCCAGCCTGTGTCTGTCTGTCCCTAGTGGGGCAGGGTTCTGGGAAGATGGGGTTCCAGGACACACTGCTGAGGTTGTCTGCCCAGGGAAGTCAGGTTGGCGTCATGGTAGCATCTGGAACCTGGTGACAGAATAATGAAGCTGAAGGGTTGACATTCCATGCCTGACATCTTTGGACACGGTCTGAAGTTAAACATGCTGAGGTGGCGCTGGTTGCATTGATTGGGCTGGGATCTGCAGATGCAGTATCAGTTGGTGTGAATTGAGAGAAGCATGCAGGAAAGTGAGCCCCACCCTAGAGGTTTCAGGACTGGGAGAAATATGGGCTTTATAGAGAAAGGAGAAGCTTCCTACTGTCTAAAGGTTTAAGAAGGCAATGGATAGCTACTACTATAACCAAATTATATGGCTTAACTTTGAAAATCCCATTATTTTTCTTTAAATTAAAAAAATAATCCTTTATTTATTGGATAGAAACAGCCAGAAAACTAGAGGGAAGGGGGTGATAGAGAGGGAGAGACAAAGAGACACCTGCAGCATTGCTTTTCCACTCTCAAAGCTTTCCCCCTGCAGGTAAGGACTGGGGGCTTGAACCTGGGTCCTTGTGCACTGTGACATGTGCACTCAACCAGGTGCGCCACCACCTAGCCCCTGAAAATTCCATTGTTAGGTTTTGCTGTATCATACAAGACCTCACCATAAATTCTGTCCTTTTATGCTATTTACATATAGCTGTATCTTATGAAGTAACACCACCAGTTGCTTCTATTCTCCCTGGTCTAAGTTTTTATTTTATTTTATTTTACTTTATTTATAAAAAGGAAACACTGACAGAACCATAGGATAAGAGGGGCACAACTCCACAAATTCCCACCACCAGAACTCCGTATCCCATCCCCTCCCTTGATAGCTTTCCTATTCTTTATCCCCCTGGGAGTATGGACCCAGGGTCATTGTGGGATGCAGAAGGTGGAAGGTCTGGCTTCTGTAATTGCTTCCCCACTGAACATGGGCTTTGACAGGTGGATCCATACTCCCAGCCTGCCTCTCTCTCTTTCACTAGTGGGTGGGATTCTGGGGAATCGGGGCTCCAGGACACATTGGTGGGGTTGCCTGTCCGGGGAAGTCTGGTTTGCATCATGCTAGCATCTAGAACCTGGTGGCTGAAAAGAGAGTTAGCATATAAAGCCAAATAAGTTGTTGACTACTCATGAACCTAATCAGATGAAGAGTTGGGTGGGGTGTCCATTTTATAGATAGCTAAAAGACATATTTTAGTTATATTCTAAAGGGTCTGTGGCTATACTAGTTTTTTTTTTTCCCCTGAGCCTGAAATCTGATATGTAGGTGGATCCAAGTTATTGTCTGGGGAGATGATGTCATGGCTGGAAAAAGGACCAGAAAGCTGGATCAGAGAAAAAGAGCAGCTCCCAAATATGGGAAAGGTATATAAATATTGTTGACTGTAAACCCCATTGATTTGACTTAAATGGGGCCCATATTCAGCTTAGGAGCCTGTGTGACCTCTGCATCCCTGTAGGTCTGAGCTCACATTCTGTGGTCATGAGTAGGCACATTCCAAGCTGCCCCAATATCAGGATGCATCTTCCTCCGGTGTGGCATAGAGTATGTTGTCCAGCCGTTGTTGATCCCCACTCCCTCCACTGTAAGCTACAGAAGTTATCCCAAAGTTGCAGATACCAGTTGACTGTTATTTCTATAGCTAATGGTATAAGTTTATATATTTTCCCCTCTGGTCCTACTCCTCTTCCTTTCCAAGTCACACCTACACCTATTACTACTTCCAAATGTCCTTTTCCTCTTCTCTTTCCTGGTCCTAAAGGATTTGGGGTTCAGAGTCCTCTGGTCATCGTTTCTAACATTTCTTCCCCACTGGAAGTATGTATCAAAATTATTTTGGGGGTGCAGAAGGTGGAAATTCTGGCTTCTTTAATTGCTTCTCTACTGGACATTGGCATTGGCTGGTGGACCCACACCGCCAGCCTGTCTCTTTCTTTCCCTAGTGGGGCAGGGCTCTGGGGAGGGGAGGCTCCAGGACACACGGGTGAGGTTGTCTGCCCAGGGAAGTCAGGTTGGCATCATGACAGCATCTGTAACTTAGTGACTGAAAGGCAGACCCTCTGTTACCCCACTTTATTGTCAAGGCATATGCTTTACAAGTCAAGCTGGGTGACTAAAAACCAGAGACTCTCTGCAAAAGAAATTTGTTTCTGGTCAGAAGAACATGTTCAACCTTGAATAAATGTGCCAGAAGCATCTGTAACTCAGAAGTGTTTATAAATAAATGCCCCAGATCCATCCCCTTAAGGGCAGAGGACACTGACTCTCAGCATACCCCCAGATGAGTCAACGTTAGTTCCACAGGGAGAGTATTCTTGATAACATACTCCTTAGATGAGCGTTTCCTGCCAAGTCTTCTACCTCTTTATTTGTATTTTCCGGGAGCATCTCATGACAACACTACCTAAACTCAAATTCTAGTCTCTGGATTTCTTAGTGATGAAAGCCAAGATGCCCAGGAAACCAATTTCCCCTGCAAATCTCTACTTCAGTTACTTGCATCTTCCCATCTTCCTTTCTTCTGTCTTAAAAAATGTATCTGTTTTTTAAATATGTTGTGTATTTATTTAGCTGTTGTACAGAAACAGAAAAATTGAGAGGGAAGGGAGAGATGGAGAGGGAGACAGAGAGACATCTGCAACATTGCTTCACTGCTTGTGAAGCTTTCCCTGCAGATGGGGACTAGGGACTTGATGCTGACTTCCTGCTCATTGTAGCATGTGCATTCAACCAGGTGCACCAAACCCTCTTTCCTTATTTCTTTTGATAAGACAGAGAGAAATTGAAAAGGGAGGGGAAGATAGGAACAGACAGTGAGACACTTGCAACACTGCTTTACCATTCCTGAAGCTTCTACCCCTGAAGGTGACAACCTGGGGCTTGAACCTGAGCCTGTATGCACGGTAACATACGTGCTCTACTGAGTGATCACTGCCTGGCAACCTCCCCCTTCCCTCTCAATTTCTGTCTCTATAAAATAAGTTCCCAATTTTTGTCCTCCAGGACATAGGGACACTTCCTGAGGCAGTGAGTTGCAAGGATCCTTCGGTGGGTTTGCTCAGTGCTGACTGCCTCTAGAAGTGGACCACTCATGAATCTATGGCACCAGACAAAAAGTGTTAGAGTTTTGACTGTTTCAAAAGAAACATAGAACAGAACTGAGTTTTGATGCACTTCATTACATTTCTTTTATGACTTTACCTTGTGTTTTACAAAACACCTGCACATCACACTGCAAAACTCTCAGAGAGATACACAGGCCCATGCAAATCGCAGCCCCTGGATTGTGGGGTACAGCAGCCCCAGGCAAAACACAAGCATGACTTCAATGTTGATGGCCTCCATGGACTGCAATCTTTTTAGTCTTTAGTATCTAGGGAAGTAAATCTCAAGATCTAACACCCAGGCTTCTAGGAGATCACAGGAAGTAGAAATCTAGAAAAATAAATAAATAAAATAAAGGGGGGATGATCAGGCAGTGGTGCACCTGGTTAAGTACACACATCACAGTGCACAAGGAAATGGGTTCAAGCCCCCAGTCCCCACCTGCAGGGGGAAAGCTTCAGGAGTGGTGAAGCAGGGCTGCAGGTGTCTCTCTGGCTTTCTCCCTCTCCCTCTCCCCTCCCCTCTCGATTTCTCTGTCTCTATCCAATAGTAAATAAAAATTTTAAAAATAAACAAAAATCCACTGGAAAATAAAGCCAAAAAAAAAAAAAAAAAAAAAAAACCCATGAAGGCATCTAGGTGAAAAGCCATGCATAGAGAAACTGGGTGTCTTTGCTAGTCAGAAAGCAGCAGGCTCAGTGACAGCTATGCAGGAAAATTGCCATGTGGAGGGTCAGGGCTAGGTGAGACTGAGGGAAAGGAGAGAGAGAGAGAGAGAGAGAGAGAGACCCTGACTCAACATAGCTAGTTTCACACAGAAGGAAGAGGAAAAAGAATGCAAGAAGCATGTTTTCCTCCTTTTTCAACGAGGATGATAGCAGCAGACAATCTGCTGCTTGCACAGAGGCCTCTGGGAAGGAGGGAGGAGCATCTGTCGAGAGAAGCACAGCTTGAAAACTCACAAGGTGGGGAGGGAGTCTCCAGGGTGCCACCACAGCCAGCAAAGCAGGGGGCAGCGGGCACCTTCAGCAAAGTCCCAGGGGGTGGATCAACCCTGTGCCCTAGCGACCAGCTCATTTTCTCTGGCAGTCATTCCGGGCTCTGAAGTCCACTGAAGACCATCTTTATTTTTTAAAATATTTCTTTTTATTAGTGATTTAAGATTGTTTTACAAAGTAACAGGGGTACAACTCTGTACTGTTCCCACCGCCAGAGCTCTGTGTCCCCAATCCCTCCACTGGAAGCTACTGCGGTTCCCCCAAGATTGTAGATATGGATTAACCATTATGTCTATAACCCTCTGACTGTGATCTATATTTGTCTATATTTGCCCATTTTTAAGGTCCTTTCTCATCTTCTCATCCTTTCCAAGACATACCTACATCTGTTACTGTACCCAAATGTCCCTCCCTTTTTCCTCTTCTCTCTGGTTCCTGATGGAGTTGGAGTTCAGAGCCCTTTGTTTATCTTCCCTATATTAATATATGTATTTATTATTATAAAGAGAAATTGAGAGAGGAGGGGAAGATAGAGAGGGAGACAGAGAGTCACCTGTAGCCCTGCTTCACCACTTGTGAAGCTTCCTCCCTCCAGGTGGGGGCCAGGGGCTTGAACCTGGGTCTTTGTGCGTTGTAATGTGAGCGCTTAACCAGGTGCGCCACTCCCTGGCCCCAGGACCATCTTTTTTTTTTTTTTTTTTACATTTTAAAAAATTTAATTTTTTATTTTAATTATAAAAAGGAAACACTGACAAAACCATATGATAAGAGGGGTACAACTCCACACAATTCCCACCACCAGAACTCTGTATCCCATCCCCTCCCCTGATAGCTTTCCTGTTCTTTAATCCTCTGGGAGCATGGACCCAGGGTCATTGTGGGTTGCAGAAGGTGGGAGGTCTGGCTTCTGTAATTGCTTCCTTGCTGAACATGGGCGTTGACAGGTGGATCCATACTCCCAGCCTGTCTCTCTCTTTCCCTAGTGGGGCAGGGCTCTGGGGAATCGGAGCTCCAGGACACATTGGTGGGGCTGTCTGTCCAGGGAAGTCTGGTCTCATCCTGCTAGCATCTGGAACCTGGTGGCTGAAAAGAGAGTTAACATACAAAGTCAAACAAGTTGTTGACTAATCATGAACCTAAAGGCTGGAATAGTACAGATGAAGAGTTTGGGGGGCTCTCCATTTTGTAGATAGCTAGTAGGCCTGGTTTAGTTATATTACAAAGAGCCTGTGACTATACTAGTTAATTTGATGGGGTTTACAGTCGACAATATTTATACACCTTTCCCATATTTGGAAGCTACTTTCTTCCCTGATCCAGCTTTCTGGTCCTTTTTCCAACCATGACATCATCTCCCCAGACAATAACTTGGATCCACCTGCATATCAGATGTCAGGCTCGGGAACAAAAAACCACCCTTCTTAAGGAGAAGCATATCACTCCCACCCCTCCAGAAGCCACCCATTTTACAATTACAGTGCCACACCTCCTTCTCCACTCTCTGCCCAAGGGGTGTTGTATCTGCTTCTGAGAATAAGATGTTAGTGTCTCCAAGGGGGTGCGGTTACTCTGAACAGAGTGAAATTGAGAGGGAAAGGAGATAAGAGGGGGACAGACAGAGAGACACCCCCCCCCGTCTTTGGTCTTTGAGAGAGAAGAGAACATCATACTAGTGTGGATGAACCCACTAGGGAGCCCAGGGGCCATGCCACTTAGACTCCAAAGACTGAGCACAAATTCCACGGCCTGTCTGCAGACCCTGCCACATGCACAAACACATAGCTTCCCTTCTCCGAGTGCTCTGGCTAAGCGTCACTGATTAATTCCTTGGGAGAAGTGCTTCCTGCAGCCCTGCCTTGACCTCCCACTTACTCTTGGCTGTTTGCTCTTAGGTGAGGATAATTTATTTCTAGGCCCTAGGCTAGGAAGCTTATTTGCAATGGCAACAGTAAGACTCACTGGTATACTTGTAGGCTGAGAAGCCACAGTGTCTCCAGGCCACGTTGACCGTTAGCTTTTCTGTGAAGCTCAAGAGGCAAATAATCAGCCATTAATTAATCCAGGTTCTAGAAATATGAGCTTCCTTGTTTCTATGTAAATTTTTCTACTTTAATTTTTGATGATGCCTTTTATGTTATGCTATCCTTTCAGTAACTTAACAAGGAATGTATTTGAAGAAAGACTCAGTAACCAGTCATTTCAGTTTTACCCTGTAAGTAAAAGAATCACAGGACTTTCCCTTTATTCCAAATGTTTTGTTGTTCTGTTCCTCAGGGAAAGATCTATTCAAAGTAGGGCTGCCAGATAAAACACAGGGCATTTGGTTAAAATTAAAACTTATGTAAATGATGAATAATTTCTAGGGTGAATAAGTCCCAAGTACTGCATTCCAATTTTTTATGCTTAAAAGCGTTCATTTATCTGAAATCCAAGTATAACTAGGCACCCTATATTTTATCTGCTAAGTCTGGCAATGTCAACTGAATGTGACAGAGGCCTGTAGAGCTCTCTCCTCATCTGCATCCAGGAAGGTGTGAAGCCTTCGTTTATGTGGATGGAGTCTGGTGGCTTCACCGTGGCCAGTGGGAAAAATGGGCTTAGCCACTGACTCCCTTTGCCTCTGGGTGTCCAAGCCAGAAACCACATGAGATGACTTCATGGTCTTGCATCTCCTTCATCTTCACTGTTGTGCTGTGCCCAGAAGGGAATGTAAATGATTGTCTTAAAAAAAAAAAAACGAATTGATAACCAGACAATGCTTTCAGTCCACATGCATGTTAGCTATTAGGCTCAGGCAAAAATTACTAAACTCACGGGCCCCTTGGAACATACCTAACATAGACTTGCTAGCTTCTTCCCACACAAAGACCCCTAATTTCATCTGCTCTATTCCTATCTTTGGGTTCCTATTTATTAAACAATTTGTCCTGCTTTATATCTTATTGTCTTTCAGCCACCATGTTACAGTTGCTACTATGATGCCATCCTACAACTCCCACCTTCTACACCCCAAAAAGAATTCTGACCCATACTCCCAGTGGGGGAGAAATGTTAGGGGAAGATGACCAGAGGACTCTGAACCCCAATTCCATCAGGACCTGAATCTGGAAAAAGAAAAAGAAGGAGGCCGGGAGGTGGTGCACCTGGTTGAGCACACATGCTACAGTCCGCAAGGACCCAGGTTCAAGTCCCTGGCCCCCACCTGCAGTGGGAAAGCTTCACAAGTGTTGAAGCAGTGCTGCAGGTGTCTCTGTCTCTCTTCCTCTCTATCCAACCCTCCCTGTTGTTGAGGTGGTCTGGTGTCGGGCTGCACCGCGGAGAAGAGAGCGGACGTCCAGAGCAAAGGGGTACACAGATCTTTATTATAGGATGGGGGGGGAGGTTTGGTTCAGACCACGTGGAGCCAGCCAGCAATGGCCGACCACGGGGGGAGAGCAGGGAGCGAGACCTCAGAGAGGGAGAGCCGAGAGCCCAGAGAGAGCGAGGGGAGGGGTGAGGGGGCTTTTTATTGGGCGACAACCAGGGGTGACGTGTAGGGCCAGGATTGGTTGAAAGGGGGCACTCTAGGATTTAGCGAGGCATAGAAAAACCTGGGGGCGGAGCCAGGATTGGTTGAAAGGGGGCACTCTAGGATTTAGCGGGGCATAGAAAAACCTGGGGGCGGAGCCAGGATTGGTTGAAAGGGGGCACTCTAGGATTTAGCGGGGCATAGAAAAACCTGGGGGCGGAGACTGCATCAGAATAAGTCCTCAGCAACATCTCCTCCTATCCCTTTATATCTAAATGGACACAGTAAAGAAAAATGGAGCATGCTTAAATGTTTTAGAGGAATGCCATGCTCAGGTGGGAAGATGTAGGACTTTCTGTGAAGGAGGGAAGGCTTAAATGGCTGCCAACCTTGTGAGATTTAAATGTCCTCCTGTGCTCAACCCCTCTTTAGAGAGAGAGACTTACCTGGAGAGACTCATCTCATAGGTTTAAGCGCAGCCTGCTCAACCATCTCTTCACAGTATCTCTACATCTTTTCTATCTTTCTATCTAGTAATTGCATAAGATGTACAAAGTCTATAAAAGACTATCATGGGGCAGAAACCTTTTGGACATAAGCCTAAATGACATAACAAAATAGGAAGGGACACGAAGGGGAGAAGTAAAAGTCAGTGGGGTGTGAAGGGAAGGATTGGTGTGTAAAGGAACATTCCCTGCTTGAGTGGGGAAAAGGGCAAGGGTACATAATGAGGGGGCGGCAGGAGGCATGACCCACCAAACAGAGGGGCTATTTGGCATTGTATAGTCCTCAAGGCAACAGTCTGTAAAGTCTATGAATTACTCAGGATTAGTCTATGAAAAACCAGCAGCGTGAAGGGAAATAAGCTGCTTCAAAATTGTGTAAAATGTATATAGGGTATGTCAGAAAGTCCGATACAAGTCTCAGTCCGAAGTAGATGGCTAGGGGAGGAATTGGCAGGGGATGCAACGCTGCATGAGGGAGGTCAGCCGCTGGAATGTTGCTCTTTTGTAGATAGCTAGCTGGAACTGCCAACACGTAACAAGCAGGTCAGAAGCAGGAACGGTAACCAGGCATGAAGAAAGTTCTGTCCTTGGAATTCGTGTATCAGGTTCTTCAGATCACGTTGAGTGACATCTAGGGTTTCGGGGGGTGTGCCACGGTAGTCGTGCCATCTAGTGAGTGACGTCAGGGTGTGCAGGGGTTCAGATGGTTTTTCCGGGATTCCTGTGAAAGAAACACAATCTGCTTCTCGTGGTTAATTTGAACTGGTAACAAGTTATAGGTTTGTTATAGTTGATACCTCGATGATTATAATTGGTTTAGAATCTCTTTATGATTTATTAAAAGGTCATCTAATGTGACCTCCTGTAGCAGCCTCTACCGCAGGATCTTGAGACCAATTTTAGCTAAAATATGTATTTTAAACAGACTCAAATTGCTTAGAGAGTTAACGCATATTCGTGACAATGATTTTAACGTTTACAGTGCCAGATTGATGCCAGATCTGTTGTGGATTAATTTCCACAAGATAGTTTACAGGGCACCTTTGGGGGCCCTTCAAAGGTGTCCTGTATATAAAATTTATATAGTTTAGTTTTGGGAATGAATAGTCACGTTGAACATTTAGACTTTTACCTAAATAGTAAGTTACCTTAACAATTAATATTTACCTTGTCTGGTAAAAGTGTAGCTGTAGGGTTACACTTCTGACCGTTAAGTTAGTGTTACCAAACTTGAGACATACCCATAAACATTTAGTTATAACAAACTGGAGGAAAAAGAACTTTTGTTATAAAAACACATTATTTAAAAACAATTTTAAATCTGTCATTAGTCACACAGTTTAAGACTAAACACTTACATATATACCAATACTATATATGAAATTCAAAAGAGGGAGAAAGAAAAAAAAATTTTTTTGGAATGTTTCTGGACGTCTCCAGAAACTTTGGCTGCGTCCAGCATTTTTATATAAGGCCAATAACCTTTTAGAGTACTCCAAGCAGATGGGTCATGCAAAAAAAAGAAAAAAAAATTTTGTCATTTAACACACTCATTCACAAAAACAACTGGCCAGTTATAACATAAGACATACAGGGAAAGGGTAGGAGAGAGGTCTCTGTGAGCCAGATTTGCAGGTTCTGCCATGTCGTATTACGGGTCCTGGGATGTATCCTGCATCTGGTCCTCTTGTAGTATGAGAGTTTCTGAGTTCGAGAGTAAGGGAGAGGGTTCCTGAGTTCCAGAGTAAGAGAGAGTGCTTGTGCCGCCGCAAAGAGACAACCGAGTTCTGTTTGGTGATTAGTTTGTCTTAGTTTGTGAATCGTTGTTCCTGAATAAAGAAATACAGCTGCCCTGCCCAGCCGTTGTCTCCGCGTCTCTGTTCACCACCGTGAAGCCAACCCGCCCGGCCAGCTGGAGCCGTCCGAAATTTTAACAACAAATGGCGCCCACGTGGACCTGACCTGCGCATCTCTCAGATAAGTAAAGACAATTTGGCTACCTATGCACTATGGCCTTCTCTTCTGCTTGTGAAGAGATCTCCAAAGGCCTCTGCTCTTTCTTCACGAGACTGTTTTGCTGTTTCTGGAACATTTGTCTCTGGACCACTCTGTGGTTTCCACTCGCTCGGGCGCACTCAGAACAGCCAGCGGGAAGAGCCAGCGGGCGGGAGGCGAGGCGCGGAGCTGCCGTTTCCACCTGGTCAAACAGCCAGCCAGCCGGCTGCGCCCAGACAACCCCGCGCACCGCGCCCGCAGCCCCGCAGCCCCGCAGCCCGCAGGAGGCCTACGCCAGTACACAAAAGCCCCAGAAGCCCGATGCCAACATGCTGGAGCCCTATGCCAACACACAAGAGCCCGAGGCCAACATGCAAGAGCCTGAGGCCAGCCCACAGGAGCCGGCTCTCCACCGCGTGGCGCAGGGCACTGGACGCGTGATCCCTCCACGCTGCTCGGCCACTGCGAACAGGGCAGCAGACATGGCAGGGCCATGGGGCAGGGCCGCGGCGGCCCATCATGGCCGCCACCCCTGGGCACCTAGGCTCACGCCTTCTGCAAAGCTGGCCTGCCTGCCCTCTTTCTATGAATTCTGGAACCATCCCGGGCCTCCCGGACCCCCGGGCTCCCTGCCGAAACTGGGCACACGAGATCTCCAGCCGCCGGTCCGGTCTGAAGGCAGACAAGCTGGAGTACGCAGAGATTTGTGCAGAGATCGCAACCTGCAATTCCTAGAAGTGGAGCTGCACGGGAAGCCACCTCCGGATGGTGAACCCCCCCCCCAACAACTAAGACAGTACAGACTTAAATTCGTGTTTAAAATGACATGTCTTCGTAACAAAGGTTTCTCTCCTTGTGTATTAATGACCATGTTTATGTGTATGTTTAAAGTTCGGTAAACAGTAGCTTTAAGGCTAAATTCTTACTAGTCAAAGTTAAATGAAAAAGGTTTTCAATATAATCCTCATAAAGATAAAAATTAACTTACATTTAAAGTCTGAGGTAAAATTTAGTTAACAATCAATATATTTTAACTAAGTTGGTCTAAACAAAAGGTTAAATAGACTTGTTGATATGTAAAACACTACCTTCTCTATTAGAAATGGTAGATCGCACAATGGCTATGCTAATTATTCTCATGCCTGAGGTTTCCTCTCCGGCCCACACCTAGGGTGTGTCTCCATCTTGAATGGGTGTAACAAAAGGTTAAAAGACGTTGTTGATATGTAAAAGTCTCAAATTCCTTCTCTATTAGAAACGTTGGATCGTGCAGTAGATATGCTAATAACAAGTTTTGTTTCATAGTAAGTAAGTTGCAGCCAGCTGCCTGTGGGACTCTAGGCCGTCCCCGCCCCCATGCTAATGCCCGTCCAGGCAAGTAGCCCCCCAGAGGCAAGAAATGTTTTTTTTTCAGATATGGCCCCTTCAGGCCTTCCCTTGGCAACATGCTGGTTTTTGTTATATATGTTTCTGTTCACCCCACACCCTTGATACTATAGTCATTTAGTTAAAAAGAAAAGGGGGAATTGTCGTATGCTTTACATTGGCTTGTTCTAGCCCCCCCCCAAGAGAATTGGATGAGTCCTGTTAATTTCGCGGGCCTGCTTGGCCCCGCCCCAAGGAACCCCGGGAGAGGGTTCCTGAGTTCGAGAGTGCCTGAGTTCCTGAGTTCCTGAGTTCGAGAGTGCGAGAGTTCCTGGGTTCCTGAGTTCCAGAGTAAAAGAAAGAGTGCTTGCGCCGCCGCAAAGAGACAGCAGAGTTCTGTTTGGTGATTAGTTTGTCTTAGTTTATGAATCGTTGTTCCTGAATAAAGAAATACAGCTTCCCTGCCCAGCCGTTGTCTCCGCGTCTCTGTTCACCACCGTGAAGCAAGCCAACCCGGCCGGCAAGAGCATCCGAAATTTTAACAACACCTCCCCTCTCAATTTCTGGTTGTCTCTAATAAATAAATAAAGATCATAAAAAATTAAAAAAAGAAAAAGAAGAATTTATCTATGAAAGCTGATAAATTAGAAAACTCTCGCCTTGACATGAATAAAATAGATTTAACCACAAATTTTAAAAATAGTGACATAACATCATGGTGTGACAGCATACTTTTGATGACAGTAAAGTTGTTCTTTGTGTTGGAAAGAAGAAGTTACAAAGTGAATGTGAATAAAGGATGTTATTCTAGTATGATTTTCTGGAATGCTTCCCAGGGGGACTCAGACTACTGAGCTCCCACTTGTAGTTTTATAAGCTTGGCAGACTAGTGCTGCTGCATTGAACTGATAGACTGTCGGCTTCAAATTCAGATTTGATCATTAACTGTATGGCTGTGATTCTGTGGCTTCTAGTCTTTGTGTCTTATTGGTAAACTTCCACACAGCACGGCACATAAAAACCGGCCTCTGTTTTGGTTCAGATTCAGGCCCAGATAGTTACTAGCTTCCTTTCAGTTCATTTCCTTAACCTCTCTGCTGTAGTTTCTTGATTCGCAAAACAGGAATAATGATTGCACTTAACCCAGGGGGACTTTGTAAAGCAGGTAGTAAGTGATTTAGAAGTGTTAGTTGTGGGGCCAGGAGGTGGTGTTATGTGAGTACTCACATAACAGTGTGGAAGGACCCAGGTTCAAGCCCCTGGTGGGAGGGGAAAGCTTCTTGAGTGGTGAAGCAGTGCTGCAGGTGTCTCTCTGTCTTTCTCCTCTATCTCCCTCTCCCCACTCAATTTCTCTGTCTCTACGCAATAATAAATTAATTAAAAGAAAAGTTTTAAAAAGGGAGTGTTAGTTCTTATTTTATCTCTTAAGGGCGTTGTAGGTTTTAAACAAGTTATTACATGTGAAGTTTATGTAGTGCTAAGAAGTAGGGTGGTGGCACACCTGGTAGAATATATATTACCATGCACAGCTTCCCAGGTTCAAGTCCTTGGTCCCCACCTGTAGGAGGGGAAGCTTCATTGACGGTGGAGCAGTGCTGCAGGCATCTCTTTCTATCCATTCCTCCCTCTCAATTTCTCTGTCTCTATAAAAGAAAAAATGATGGGGACCAGGCGGTGGTGCCCATAGTTAAGTGCACATGGCACTAGGTTCAGGGACCTGGATTAGAGGCCCACTTACTACGTGCAGCGGGATGCTTCTCTCTCCCTCTCTATCTCCACCTCCTCTCTCAAATTCTCTGTCCGAGAACCTCACCAATGTACCCTGAGCCCCCACCACCCCAGAGCCCTGCCCCACTAAGTAAAGAGACAGGCTGGGGATGTGGATCCACCTGTCAACGCCCATGTCCAGCAGAGAAGCAACGACAGAAGCCAGAACTCCCACCTTCTGCTCCCACTATGACGCTGGGTCCACACTCCCAGAGGGATAAAGAACAGGAAAGCTATCAGGGGAGGGGATGGTACACGGAGCTCTGGTGGTGGGAATTGTATGAAAATATAACCCTCTCATCCTATGGTCTTGATATTTTTATTTTATAAATTAATAATAAAATAAATAAATATAAAAATAAATAAAAATTCTCTGTCATACCCAATAAAATGGAAAAAAATGGTTTCTAGGAGCAGTGAATTGGTAGTACAGTTTTGAGCTCCATTGATAACCCTGGAAGGGAAAAAAAGAAAGAAAGGAAGCAAGCAAGAAAGAAAGGAAATAAAAGAAAGAAAAGAGAAAAAAGAAAGATGAAAGTACATAGTGCCAAATATGGACAAAATAAATGTCAGTGCTCATTTTTTGAGCTGCAGCAATATTAAGATGCTTTTATAATTTTTATATTAAGATTATATTAATTTTTATATTAAGATGATTTTATGTTTTTTGATTCATCCTGCTCACTCTCCCAGGTTGAACATTCATTCTCTATAGCCTGGACAATGAGCCTCATTCTTTTCTATTACCTGACCTGGAAAATGTGTAGCCAGTGCATTATCCTGACTCTGTGTATCACTGTACAGCTCCAGACCACTGTGCTCCAGACAGCTGTGTCCTTCTAATCTTTATAATTACTTACACATCAATCATAATCAGTAAATGACATTAAATGCTAATATTTGGAAGTTGAAAACAAGATCAGAAGAGAAAACACAAGTAGAACCTGAACTGGAATTGGCGTATCGCACCAAAGTAAAAGACTCTGGGGTGGGTGCATGGGGAGAACATAGGTCCAAGAAGGATGACAGAGGACCTAGTGGGGGTTGTATTGTTATGTGGAAAACTGAGAAATGTTATGCATGTACAAACTACTGTATTTACTGTCAAATATAAAACATAAATCCCCCAATAAAGAAATAAAAAATGCCAATATTTAACAAAAGACTGTAAGATAAGACTTCACCCCACAGTTTTTGCTGTGTCTGCAGAAAGTGAGCCCTTTCTTTTTGTTCAAAGAATATGACACTTATTAACCCAGTTTCAAAACAACAAGAGAATCTATGTTAGGAGCAAATAGCTTTCATGCAAAAATGAATTAGACTATGGTGGTTGAATTGCAAGATTATGGGAGGAGATGAAGGTATGAGTAAAAGAACAAAAGAGAAGGCAGGGTAGGTAGCATAATGGTTATGCAAAAAGATTTTTATGCCCGAGGCTCTAAAGTCCCAGGCTCAGCTCCACCCCTGCACCACTGTAAACCAGAACTGAGCAGTGCTCTGGTAAAAGAACAAAACAAAACCTTGAAACATTAAGTGCTTGAATTAAAGGAATATATACTCAGGACTGAAATCTATGCATTTAAAAGCTTGAGCTACTCCATCCGTTTCCCCCTCTCAGACTGATTAAATACTGATTTGTAAGACTAAGCTAATAGGAGCAGCTATTAACACCAATCCCACCACCCAAGGTCTGTGTCCCTACCCCCACTTACTTACAGTGGAGCTGATATCTACTCCCCCACCCCACCCTGTCTTTTACTTTGGTGCAATTCTTCAAACCCAGTCAGATTATACTGTGGTTCCCTTCTTGTTCTTCTCAGCTTCTGTGTATGAGGGAGATCACCCCACACTCCTCTTTCTCTTTCTGGCTTATCTCACTTAACATGATTCCTTCAAGTTCCATCCAAGATGGACTGAAGAAGGTAGATTCACATTCTTAGTAGCTGGGTAGTATTCCATTGTGTATATACATCACAGCTCACTCAAGACTGGCCAGCACCTTGACCCTGGACTTCCCAGACGGTGAGAAATGAATGGTTGCTGTTCAACTAATTGTTGCTCTGGTAGCTTTGTTATCACAGTCTGAACTGAGTAAGATGAACTCTTTAGTGTAACCTCTTAAATCAGTGTTTCCAACTTCAAGATATTGATCTCAGCAAAGAACCTCTTATACTGAGGAGATGGTCCTGCAACCTAGTGCACGTCTAGCATTTCCATTATGAGGCTCTGGCAGGAGGATCCACAGTGATGCCTTCAGCCTGAGCCTCCCACAGAGCTTCCCAGGGGGCACCCAGTCCTCCCCTCCCCTCTCTCAAAAAACATGGATTTGGTTTTGAAAAAAAAGAAAGGAAGGAAGGGAGGGAAAAGAAAGAAAGAAGGAATAGAAAGGAAGAAAGAAAGAAAGGAAGAAAGAAAGAAACCAGTTTAAAGGAACACAGTGCCCCCTACTTTCCCTGTGAGAATGGTTCTTAAATGAGGTATCAGCAATCCAGGGAGAACCATCATCTCTTCCAGTTTTAGGGGAGAGGATAGAGGGGAGAGAGGGGAGAGAGAGGAGAGAAGAGAGAGGGGAGAGAGAGGGGAAAGAGGAGAGAGAGGAGAGAGAGGAGGGGGGGCACCGCTGGGTTAAATCGCGTCTGTCTAGTTTAGCACTGCTAAATACAACAATGCACGTGTTTCTGAGCCAGGATTGGCTATTGAAGGACCTTACATACTCACAGTGTCTCCAAAGTTTAAACACGCACATGCACACACATTTAATCTTAATAACAATTCTTTGAAATAGGCATAACAAGTATTCTTTTTGATAGAATTTTAAGATAACCTTTTTCTTTATATATATTATCTGTTTATTTACTTTTATAGAGACAGAGAAAAATTGAGAGGGAGATAGAGAGGGAGAGAGACAAAGAGACACTTGCAGCCCTGCTTCACCACTCGTGAAGCTTTCCGCCTGCAGTTGGGGACCAGGGGATTTGAACCTGGGTCCTTGTGCACTGTAGTGTGAGCACTTAACTAGATGCACCACTGCCTGCCCATAAGTATTATTCTTATCATTGTTTTAGGGGTGTCAGAACTGAAGCCCAGAGTTATGCAGCCAACATCACTTCTTTTACTCCCCTCCTGCAGCCCCACCTCCTTCTCTCTGCTGTCCTTGGGTACACCTGTTTGGGCGAGGGTGGGTAGCATAGCGGGTACACCTGTTTTGGGCGAGGGTGGGTAGCATAGCGGGTACACCTGTTTTGGGCGAGGGTGGATAGCATAGTGGGTACACCTGTTTTGGGCAAGGGTGGGTAGCATAGCAGGTACACCTGTTTGGGGCGAGGTGGGTAGCATAGCAGGTACACCTGTTTGGGGCGTGTTGTTAAAATTTCCGAAGGCTCTGGCTGGGCGGGTCTAGCTTCACGGGCGGGTAACAGAGACACGGAGACAACGGCTGGGCAGGGGAGCTGTATTTCTTTATTCAGGAACAACGATTCATAAACTAAGACAAACTAATCACCAAACAGAACTCTGCTGTCTCTTTTCGGCGGCGCAAGCACTCTCTCTCTTACTCTGGAACTCAGGAACTCTCTAACTCTGGCACTCTGGAACTCTCGTACTTGAGAGCCCTCTGAAATTCGGAGGCTCTTGCCGGCCTGGCTTGCTTCACGGCGGGTAACAGAGACACGGAGACAACGGCTGGGCAGGGCAGCTGTGTTTCTTTATTTAGGAACAACGATTCATAAACTAAGACAAACTAATCACCAAACAGAACTCGGCTGTCTCTTTGCGGCGGCACAAGCACTCCCTCTTACTCTGGAACTCAGGAACTCTGTCACTCTCGAACTCAGGAACCCTCTCTTACTCTGGAACTCAGGAACCCAGGAACTCTGTCTCTGGCACTCTCTCTTACTCTGAAAACCTGAAACTCTCGAACTCAAGAACTCAGGAACTCTGTCACTCTCGAACTCAGGAACCCTCTCCCGGGGTTCCTTGGGGCGGGGCCAAGCAGGCCCGCGAAATTAACAGGACTCATTCAATTCTCTTGGCGGGGGAGGGCTAGAACAAACCAATGTACAGCATACGACAGGGCGAGGTGGGTAGCATAGCAGGT
This sequence comes from Erinaceus europaeus, assembly GCF_950295315.1. NCBI lineage: Eukaryota > Metazoa > Chordata > Mammalia > Eulipotyphla > Erinaceidae > Erinaceus > Erinaceus europaeus. The sequence continues at coordinate 186,796 of NC_080172.1, read as the reverse complement.
ACACCTGTTTGGGGCGAGGTGGGTAGCATAGTGGGTACACCTGTTTTGGGCGAGGTGGGTAGCATAGCAGGTACACCTGTTTTGGGTGAGGTGGGTAGCATAGCGGGTACACCTGTTTTGGGTGAGGGTGGGTAGCATAGCGGGTACACCTGTTTTGGGCGAGGTGGGTAGCATAGTGGGTACACCTGTTTTGGGCGAGGTGGGTAGCATAGTGGGTACACCTGTTTGGGGCGAGGTGGGTAGCATAGTGGGTACACCTGCTTTCTGGATCCTTTGGTCCTCTGACATCCATTGCGTCATCTACAAGTTCTAGTGGGCTTTCTCACACTACCCTAAAACAAACCTCTTGCTCTGTTTAATCTTGGGCTTTTATGATTCTTTCTGTTTGGAAACAAACAAACAACAACAAAACCAGAAAAACCCCAGCCTTTCCATAAGCATGCATTGCTGGCCTATTATAGGTCAGGCATTATGCATTGCTGGCCTATTATAGGTCAGGCATTATACCTGTTTTCACAGCTATTTTTGTTTTTTACTGTTCATTACCCCCCAGCTGGTACATGGAGAGAGGGACTCCAGTAGCTATTTTTTTTTTTTTTACCTATCTGAATAATTTCCACCTATATCAAAGGTCAGGATAGGTAGAAATGTGGACAACAAATTTATTATTATTATTTTTAAGGTTGATTTTTTAATTTAATTTTTTTATTTATAAAAAGGAAACACTGACTAAACCATAGGATAAGAGGGGTACAACTTCGCACAATTCCCACCACCAGAACTCTGTATCCCATACTCTCCCTTGATAGCTTTCCTATTCTTTATCCCTCTGGGAGTATGAACCCAGGGTCATTGTGGGATGCAGAATGTGGAAGGTCTGGCTTCTGTAATTGCTTCCCCGCTGAACATGGGTGTTGACAGGTGGATCCACACTCCCAGCCTGTCTCTCTCTTTCCCTAGTGGGGCAGGGCTCTGGGGAAGCAGAGCTCCAGGACACATGGGTGGGGTCATCTGTCTAGGGAAGTCTGGTCACATCCTGCTATTATCTGGAGCCTGGTGGTTGAAAAGACAGTTAACATACAAAACCAAACAAATTGTTGACCAATCATGGACCTAAAGGCTGGAATAGTACAGATGAAGAGTTGGGAGGGGGGTCCTCCGTTTTGTAGATAGCTAGTAGGCATATTTTAGTTATATTCCAAAGGGCCTGTGGCTATACTAGTTTTTTTCGAAAGGGAACAGAGTGATAGAGAGGGAGAGACAGAGAGATAATATATCATTGCTTCACCACTTGCAATGCTTTCCCCCTGCAGTTGGGGGCCGGGGGCTCAAACCCCAGTCCTTGTGCACTGCAACACATGTTCACGCAACCAAGTATGCCACTGTCTGGCTCTGATTTATATTTATAAAGACAGAGGGACAGAGAGCAGCAGAGACACCACAGCACGGCTCCCTGCTTTGTGAAGCTGTGCTTTTGCATGGTGCTCCCTTATGGTGACTGGGGACTGAAACCTGGGTCTCCAGGGGATGATGAAGATTGCATTCTACAGGGTGAACCATCTCCCAGGCCCATCTGTCTGAGAGTGAAGCTGCCTCTGTGCTCAGGGCCTGTAAAGAATAGACCCAGGCCTGACCCAACGCAGGCAGACTGGACACCTGCACGTGACTCTTAAATTTATCTCCTCTACAGAGCTAGGGCTTTAGGAAGAGGAGGAAAAAGGTCTGAACTAGGACTTTGGAGTCACATAGATCTAGCTCCTTCTCCTCCCCCTTCCCCCCTCCATCCCTCAATCATTTTATTGGGGGGATTGTTTTTTTTAATTTCTTTATTGGGGAATTAATGTTTTACATACGGCAGTAAATACAATAGTTTGTACATGCATAACATTTCTCAGTTTTCCATATAACAATAAAACCCCCATTAGGTCCTCTGAAGGACCTGTACTCTCCCCCCCCCCCACCCCAGAGTCTTTTACTTTGGTGCAATACACCAACTCCAGTTCAGGTTCTACTTGTGTTTTCTCTTCTGATCTTGTTTGTCAACTTCTGCCTGAGAGTGAGATCATCCCATATTCATCCTCCTGTTTCTGACTTATTTCACTTAACATAAAATTTTCAGGGTCCATCCAAGATCTGCTGAAAACAGTGAAGTCATCATTTTTTATAGCTGAGTAGTATTCCATTGTGTATATAGACCACAACTTGCTCAGCCACTCATCTGTTGTTGGACACCTGGGTTGCTTCCAGGTTTTGGCTATTATAAATTGTGCTGCCAAGAACATATGTGTACACAGATCTTTTTGGATGGGTGTGTTGGGTTCCTTAGGATCTATCCCCAGGAGAGGAATTGCAGGATCATAGGGTATTCATTTCTAACCTTCTGAGAGTTCTCCAGACTGTTCTCCACAGAGGTTGGACCAATTGACATTCCCACCAGCAGTGCAGGAGGGTTCCTTTGTCCCCACACCCTCTCCAGCATTTGCTGCTGTTACCTTTTCTGATGTATGACATTCTCACAGGAGTGAAGTGGTATCTCATTGTTGTCTTTATTTGCATTTCTCTGGCAATCAGAGACTTGGAGCATTTTTTCATGTGTTTCTCAGCCTTTTGGATCTCTTCTGTAGTGAATATTCTGTCCCATGTCCTCCCCCCATTTTTGGATGGGGTTATTTGTTGTCTTGTTGTTGAGTTTCGCAAGCTCTTTATTTTTTCTGGTTATTAGCCTCTTGTCTGATGTATGGCATGTAAAGATCTCCCATTCTGTGAGGGGTCTCTTGGTTTGGATATTGGTTTCTTTTGCTGTGCAAAGCTTTTTAACTTGATGTAGTCCCATAGGTTTATGCTTGCCTTAGTCTTCTTTGTAATTGGATTCATTTCATTGAAGATGTCTTTAAGATTAATGTGGAAAAGAGTTCTGCCAATATTTTCCTCTAAGTATTTGATAGTTTGTGGTCAAACATCCAAGTCCTTGATCCACGTGGAATTTACTTTTGTATTTGGTGAAATACAGTGATTCAGTTTCATTCTTCTGCATGTTTCAACCCATTTTTTTTTCCAACAACATTTGTTGAAGAGACTCTGCTTTCTCTTGGCACCTTTGTCAAAGATTAGATGTCCCTAGGTGTGGGGGATCACTTCTGGGCTCTCAATTTTATTCCACTGGTCAGTGTGTCTGTTCATGTTCCAGTACCAAGCAGTTTTGATGACAACATCCCTATAATACAATTTGAGATCTGGGAGTGTGATGACTCCGGTTCTGTTCTTTCTTCTCAAGATTTTTTTTTTTTTGCAATTCTAGATCTTTTCTGGTTCTAGATAAACATTTGTAGCATTTGTTCTATTCTCCTAGAAAATGTGCTTGGGATCTCGATGGGGATAACATTAAATTTGTAGATGGCTCTGGGTAGTATATTCATTTTGATGATGTTAATTCTTCCAGCCCATGAACATGGAATATCTTTCCACTCCTTTGTGTCTTTTTCAATTTCATTGGGTAGTGACTCATAATTTTCAGTATACAAGTCTTTCACTTCTTTGGTTAGATTTACTCCTAGATATTTTATTGTTTTTGTTGCTATAGTAAAAGGAATTTATTTCTGGATTTCAATTTCTTCTAACTTAGTGTTTGCATAGAGGAATGCCACTGACTTTTGTATGTTAATTTTGTAGCCTGACACCTTACTGTATTGCCTGATTATTTCCAAAAGCTTCTTGCTGGATTCCTTAGGTTTTTGTATGTATACTGTCATATCATCTGCAAATAGGGAGAGTTTGATTTCTTCTCTTACTTCTTCTCTTGTATCCCTTTAATTCCTTGCTCCTGCCTGATTGCTATGGCAAGAACTTCCAACACTATGTTGAATAATAATGGTGATAGTGGGCAGCCATGTCTAGTACCTGATCTGAGTGGAAATGCTTCCAGTTTTTCACCACTGAGTATGATGTTGGCTGTAGGTTTGCTATATGTAGACTCTACTATCTTCAGGAATTTTCCATCTACTCCCATTTTTTTGTAGTGTCTTGATCATAAAGGGATGTTGTATTTTGTCAAAGGCTTTCTCTGCATCTATTGATATGACCATGTGGTTTTTGGTCTTGCTTTTGTTGATGTGGTGGATCACATTGATTGATTTATGTATATTAAGCCAACCTTGCATGCCTGGGATAAACCCCACTTGGTCATGATGAACAATCTTTTTAATATACTGCTGTATCTGGTGGGCTAGAATTTTGTTCAATATTTTCACATCTATGTTCATCAGAGATATTGGTCTGTAGTTTTCTTTTTTGGTTGTGTCCCTGTCTGCTTTTGGTATCAAAGTGATGTTGGCTTCATAGAAGCTGGCAGGGAGTATTCCAGTGTCTTCAATCTTCTGGAAGACTTTTAAAAGTAGAGGTATTAGTTCTTCTTTGACGGTTTTGTAGAATTCATTTGTAAAACCATCTGGTCTAGTACTTTTATTCTTGGGAAGGTTTTTGATAACTTTCAATTTCATTAGCTGTGATGGGCCTGTTCATTATCTAGTTCCTCTTTACTTAATTTTGGGGGTTCGTAGGTATCTAGGAAATGGTCCCATTTCTTCCAGGTTCTCTAGCTTGATGACATATAGTTGTCATAGAAGCCTCACATGACATGTTGAATTTCTGCAGTGTCTGTTGTGATATCTCCCCTTTCATTTACAATCCAATTTATTTGGGTTTTCTCCCTTTTTTGTTTTGTGAGTCTGGCTAAAGGTTTGTCGATTTTGTTCACTCTTTTGAAGAACCAGCATTTACTTTCGTTGATCTTATTTTCAATGTTATTGATTTCTGCCCTAACTTTAGTGATTTCTGTCCTTCTGGTTGCTTTAGGGTTTCTTTGCTCTTCTTCTTTTAGGTCTTCAAGATGTGCAGTCAGGCTGGGCAGGGAGCCCTCTTCAGTGACCCCTCAGGGAGGTACAGAGGGCAGGACCAACAACTCGGGGGGCTCAGCTCCCTGTGCCATTTCCTAGAAGGCCTAAGATTGGGACAAATGGGGTTCTGAAGGTCACACCTTCACTGAAAAGTCAGACAGATTTCAGGGGAGTTTATGAAAGAGCTGCACTGAGGTGTCCCAGAGGGATTTGAACCTGGGGCACACCCTCATGCTGCCCTTAGAGAGCTGATCCCAGCCCCTAGGCGCTGGTGCAGAGACTGTTCTTGTGTGCTGAGGGGAGGGCACACTGAGGTCTCCAGAACACACAACACAGGACAGCATGTATATCCATGGATCTCCGTGTTACAGCTGAGCAGGTGACTACATTGGTAGGGCAAGGGACTCTCAAGCCTGAGGCTCCCAGTTTCAAAATCCCATTTTGTATGTGCCGGATGAATGCTCTGATCCCCCCCTCAATGTGAGTTAATTAATATGAGAGGGGGAAAATTAATTGTATGTCTCGAAGTTTTTGAAACACAGACTGAGTCTTTTTAATATATAGGCTGTGTATTTGATATGCAGACTCCCTCAAAAGCCTAGACCAAGTAGATCAGAAGCAACCAGTGGCACAGCTATATACAAGATACTGGGTACTGTACAGCAAACCCTAACAAAAGGACTTTTCAAAGTTAACCCAATTACCAAATAATGTGATGATAACATTAACTATCCATTGTCTTTTTGAACCCTAAGACAGCAGGAACCTCACATCTCCACTATAGAGCCTATATTTCCCCCAGTCCTGGAACCTTAGGATAGGGCCCACTTTCCCGCATGCCTCTCCCAATCCATATCAAATAATATTGCATCTGCCGATTGCAACCTAATCAACGCAACGACTGCTACCTCAACATGCTTCAGCTCAGACTGTGTCCAGAGACTTCAGGTGTGGAATTACAACCCTTCAGCTTCATTACTCGGGTGAGACCTTTCCTTTCATATTATTTCCTTCCATTTCATATTCTCTAATTCCATCCCAGGTGATTCACTTTCTAACAAAGCCCCAAAACCTAGATATAGACCAGGTTCTGTGAGAGAGAGCATATGTTCACACGTATCCGTAAACTACTGCAAAATATATACCTGAAAGCAGAAGTACACTAGAGTTTGCAGTGAGTACCCCCCTAACACTTCCTCTCCACTATTCCAACCTTTGGGTCCATGAGTGCTCAACAATTTGTTTGGCTTTGTATGTTAACTCTCTTTTCAGCCACCAGGTTCCAGATGCCATCAGGATGCCAGCCAGGCTTCCCTGGACTGAAGACCCCACCAATGTGTCCTGGAGCTCCGCTTCCCCAGAGACCCACCCTACTAGGGAAAGAGAGAGGCAGACTGGGAGTATGGACCAACCAGTCAACGCCCATGTTCAGCGGGGAAGCAATTACAGAAGCCAGACCTTCCACCTTCTGCATCCCATAATGACCCTGGGTCCATGGGATAGAGAATGGGAAAGCTATCAGGGGAGGGGATGGGATATGGAGATTGGGTGGTGGGAATTGTGTGGAGTTGTACCCCTCCTACCCTATGGTTTTGTTAATTTATCCTTTCTTAAATAAAAAATAAATTAAAAAAAGAAATTCTTTCTAATACGAAATTTAAAAAACAAATGTTAAATATTGTGCAGGAGGAGACAGCATGATGGTTTTGCAAAAGATTCTCATGTCTGAGGCCTCAGGCTCAGTCCCTTGTACTACTATCAGCCAGAGCTAAGCAAGTTTCTGGGGAAAAGATCTTAAATGAAATGACAAACCAGGTTTGAGCCCCTGTTCCCTACCTGTAGGGGAAAGCTTCACAAGCTGTGAAGCAGGTCTACAGGTGTCTCTCTCCCTTTCTCTGCTTTTTTATTGTATATTTAATGTCAGAGACAGACACACGCAGAGAGAAAGAGACAGCAGACACCAGGGCACTACTCAGCTCTGGCTTATGGTGGTGCTGGCAATTGAACTTGGGATGTCAGAAGTTCAGGCCTGAAAGTATTTTGCATAGCCATTATGCTGTCTCCCCAGCCCTCTCTCTCCCTTTCCATTTCCTCTTTGCCTTTCAATTTATCTGTCAAGTTGAGGTGCTGGGTCAGGCAGTGGGGAGTGGTCTCCTCAGCATTATTAAACAGGTATTGGGGGCCCAGCTGACCCCACACCAGGCAGAGTGATGGGGGGGGGCAGCTGGGGTTGGGCTGCTGACCTCTCCCCTCTCTCCTTCCCACCTGCAGACTATGTCTACTTCCAGAACTCCTCATGCAACCCCTACCTCATATGCAGGATCTAGGGGCCCAACAAAATAAGGACCACTTGTACCAGGATGGGCCAGTCAGTTTCACATACTTCAGACTCCATACCTGCCAAGCACTGCAGCAGAGCTCACTCAGGGGTCTCATGTCAAGAGGCTCCCACCTGGAAATCCTTTGTGGCAATCAGGGCTGACTTCCTGCAAGCCTGGGGCTGCACCGATGTGCACCCCTTCCCAGGCCTGTCCACTGCAGGCACCCACTCCCCACAGTCACTTGTAGGGGGAGTGTGATCCTCAGTTTGGAGCAACTGGAAGGGATGGAATGCTGGTGATTGAGCTCATGGCCTGCTAGAGCCAAGGGAAAAGCCAGCTCACTTTACGCAGTTTACTGAGCACTTATGTGCCAGCTCTCTGCCAGGGTGAGAGCCATTGCCTGGCATCTACCTTCCTGGCACCCCATCCCCAAGGACCCCTGAGCAGTGAGCAGGCAGAGAGGGGCAGCCTTGAGGACAGAGGGTAGGAGGTGACTGTGGAGGGAGGAGACCAGTGAGGCCCAGATAAGATCCACTGGGGTCTTGAGGGGGTGGTGTGGGCAGCCGACAGCTGCAGAAAACCTAGACGGAGGCTGGAAAACAATCTGATATGCCAGAGGGGCAGGGACTTGACTTACTTCCTAGACTGTCAGTCGCTTTGAATGGGGCTTTTCAGACAAAATTCTTAGATATTTTTACTGTTGTAGGCTGGCCCACAACTTTTTATTTTCTTTTTGCCTCCAGGACTATCTCTGGGGCTCGGTGCTGGCACTACAAATCCATTGCTCTTTGTGGCCACTTGTAAATTTTATTGGATAGGACTGCAAGAAGTTTTGAGAAGGAGTGATGGAGAGATACAGAGAGACTTCTGCAGACCTGATTTACTGCTCATGAAGCACACCTCTGTAGGTGGGGATCTGGGGGTTATTATCATTACCATTATCTTTATTATTTTACCAGAGCACTGCTCAGCTCTGGCTGATGCTCAGCTCTGGTTTGAGGGATTGAACCTGGTGCCTGAGAACCTCAGGCAGGAGAGTCTCTTTGCATCACCATTATGCTGTTTCCCTTGCCCTCCATTATTTTTAAGCGCAGTGACACGCATATCTTTGAAAATATAAAACTTACACTGGGAATTGGTGAATTCGTCTATTCAAATGCATTCTGCAGTGTGTCCACAAGGCGGCAGCGAACACCATAATCCAGAGTTTCTAAGTGTTTAGTGGGAAGGAGGGATGCATTGGATGACCTTCCCGTGGTGCATCCCGTGAGTCCCCATTCATTGGGGAAACTGACGATCCTTCCTAGCCGACTGAATCCACATGGATCCCAGTCACTTTCAAAGCCATTAACTGGCTACGGAAGAAGGGCAAAGGCTAGAAGAAGAAGTGGTAAGGAGAGCTCAGGTTTTGTTCACAGTGCATTTCATTTAAAAATTATTTATTTACTATGGGACAGAAACAGAGTAAATGAAAGGTGAGGGGAGATAGAGAGGGAGAGAGACAGAGAGACACAGCCCTGCTGCCTCACCACTTGTGGCACTTTCCCCCTGGCAGGTGGGGAGCAGGGGCTTGAACCCGGGTCCTTGTGCACTGTAGTGTGTGCATTTGGCCTGGTGTGCTGCCCCCTGACTCCTCAAAGCACATTTCTTAAATAAGGTTCCATGTAAACATATATATATATATATATATATATTATTATCTAAAGATACAGAGTCTTTTTCTTAGTCAGATGCATTCTTCATTATGTCCACAAGGTGGCAGAAAAACACCACCATCTGTTTTTGTTTGTTTTTTTGCCTCCAGGGTTATCGCTAGGACTCCGTGCCTGCACTATGAATCCACTGCTCCTGGAAGCTATTTTTTTCCCCTTTTGGTGCCCTTGTTGTTTATTGTTGTCATTGTTGTTATTATTATTGTTCTATTGCTGTCATTGCTTTTGGCTAGGACAGAGAGAAATGGAGAGAGAAGGGGAAGACAGAGAGGGGGAGAGAAAGACAGACACCTGCAGACCTGCTTCACCGCCTGTGAAGCGACTCCCCTGCAGGTGGGGAGCCGGGGCTCAAACCGGGATCCTTATGCTGGTTCTTGTGCTTTGCGCCAAGAGTGCTTAAACACTGCACTACTGCCCGGTTCTCCATCTGATTGTTTCCTAGCATTCTGTGTAACGTGGCTCTCTGCACAGTGGATTTTAACTGGTGAATTGCTCAAATTACTCTCAGACCATTGTTTTGTCTTTTCCTTATGGTATATTGAGTACCTGGTGTTTAGAATATATTAATTTATATTCTAGGAACATCTTTCTTTAGTTAGGCACCAGGTAGATTCCAGGAATCATGACTGACTACTGTTTTGTTTTTAATTTAGAGGTGAGAGCCAGTGAGGGAGAAATGTGGACAGGGAGACATGAATGCAGATTCAGGAGAGGGAGAGAGAGAGAGACCACAGCGTGGCTCTGCTTCTTGTGAAGCTTCCCCTGTACAGGTGTTCTCATATGGTGACTGGTGTTTCAAGGACTTTTACAGTCTGTCTGTGTCTGTTTTTTTTTTTTTTCTTACTTCCCATTGCCACCTAGGTTATCGATTGGGCTCTGTGGCTCTAGGATGAATCTCTAGTCATGGTGGCCTTATTTCCCCTCTTTTTTTCTGTTGTTGTTGTGGTCAGGTGTCGGGCTGCACCGCGGAGAAGAGAGAGGAAGTCCAGAGCAAGTGGGTACACAAATCTTTATTACAGGATGGGGGGGTGGCTCAGGCCACGTGGAGTCAGCCGACTACTAGTGGGGGGTGGCCGTCCCCACTACCTGACCATGGGGCGAGAGAAGGGAGAGAGATCAGAGAGAGAGCCGAAGGAGCCGAGAGGGGGGGGGGAGCCAAGAGCCCAGAGAGAGCGAGGGGGGTGAGGGGGCTTTTATTGGGCGACAACCAGGGGTGACATGTGGGGGCAGGATTGGTTGAAGGGGGCACTGCTAGGATTTCACGGGGCATAGTAAAACCTGGGGGAGGAGACTGCATCAGAATAATTCCTCAGCGTCATTTCCTCCTTTCCCTTTATATCTAAATGGACACAGTAAAGAAAAATGGAATGGAGCAGGCTTAAATGTTTTAGAGGAATGCCATGCTCAGGTGGGAAGATGTAGGACTTTCTGTGGAGGAGGGAAGGCTGAAATGGCTGCCAACCTTGTGAGATTTATGTGTCCCCCTGTGCTCAACCCCTCTTTAGAGAGAGAGACTTACCTGGAGAGACCCATCTCATAGGTTTAAGCGCAGCCTGCTCAACCATCTCTTCACAATATCTCTACATCTTTTCTATCTTTCTATCTAGTAATCACATAAGATGGTTCAAAGTCTGTAAAAGACTATCATGGGGCAGAAACCTTTTGGGCATAAACCTAAATGATATAACAAAACAGGAACGGACAAGTAGGGGAGTAGTAAAAGCCAGTGTGAAGTGAAGGGAAGGATTGGTGTGTAAAGGAACGTTCCCTGCTTGGGGGAAGGGCAAGGGTACATAATGAGGGGGAGGCGGGAGGGCATGACCCACCCAACAGAGGGGCTATTTGGCATTGTATAGTCCTCAAGGCAACAGTCTGTAAAGTCTATGAACTACTCAGGATCAGTCTATGAGAAACCAGCAGCGTGAAAGGAAATAAGCTGCTTTAAAATTGTGTAAAATGTCTATAGGGTATGCCAGAAAGTTCGATACAAGTCTCAGTCCAAAGTAGATGGCTAGGGGAAGAATTGGCAGGGGATGAGACGCTGCATGAGGGAGGTCAGCCGCTGGAATTCTGCTTTTCTGTAGATATCCAGCTGGAACCGCCAACACGTGACAGGCAAATCAGAAGCAGGCACGGCAAGCAGGCATTAAGAAAGTTCTGTCCTTGGAGTCTGTGTATCAGGTTCTTCAGATCGCGTTAAGTGACATCTAGGGTTTTGGGAGGTGTGCCACTGTAGTCTTGCCATCTAGTGGGTGACGTCTGGGTGTGCAGGGGTTCAGATGGTTTTCCCGGGATTCCTGTGAAAGAAACACAAACAATCTGCTTCTTGTGGTTAATTTGAACTTGTAACAAGTTATAGGTTTGTTATAGTTGATACCTTGATGATTATAATTGGTTTAAATATCTTTATGATTTTATTTAAAGGTCTTCTAATGTGACCTCCTGTAGCAGTCTCTACCGCAGGATCTTGAGACCAATTTTAGCTAAAATATGTATTTTAAACAGACTCAAATTGCTTAGAGAGTTAACGCATTTTTGTGACAATGATTTTAACGTTTACAGTGCCAGATTGATGCAGATCTGTTGTGGATTAATTTCCACAAGATAGTTTACAGGGCACCTTTGGGGGCCCTCCAAGGGTGTCCTGTATATAAAATTTATATATTTTAGTTTTGGGAATGTATAGTCATGTTAAATATTTAGACTTTTACCTTAAATAGTTAGTTACCTTAGCAAATTAATTTTTACCTTGTCTGGTAATAATGTAGCTGTAGGGTTACACTTTTGAGTGTTACCAAACTTAAGACATACCCATAGACATTTAGTTATAACACACTGGAGGAAAAAGAACTTTTGTTATAAAAACATATCATTTTAAAAACAAATTTATATCTGTCATTAGTCACACAGTTTAAGACTAAACACTTACATATATACCAAAAACTATATATAAAAATAAAAAGAGGGAGAAAAACAACAATGTTGGAATGTTTCTGGACATCTCCACAAACTTTGGCTGCATTCAGCATTTTTATATAAAGCCAATTACCTTTTAGAGTACTCCGAGCAGATGGGTCATGCAAAAAATTTTTTTTGTCATTCAACACACTCACTCACAAAACACAACTGGCCGGTTATAACATAAGACATTCAGGAAAAGGTTAGGAGAGAGGTCTCTGTGAGCCAGATTTTGTAGGTACTGACATGTCGTATTACGGGTCCTGGGATGTATCCTGCATCTGGTCCTCTTGTAGTATTTCTTGTTCTTCAGGGATAACAGCGCCATCCTGCGGGTATTGTCTGACATGGCGGGCAGGAACCCAAACAGGTTTAGAGAAATTTAGAGGGAAAATACATGTGAAACCCCTTCCCATGGTCAATAGTGGGTCAGGTCCTTTCCAAATTTTATCGAGTGGGTCTCTCCATTTGACCTTAATAGATGGGAGGGTAGATGGTGTTTGCCAGTGAAGAATGATAGGAGGTAGGTCCGAGTTATTGTAAATATTAAAGAGATTTAACGTAGTTAAGGCTTTTGCTAGCTGGATATTGGGGGGATACATTCCTCCTTTATCTTTATTCAATTGAGCCTTAAGAGTTTGATGGGCCCTCTCGACAATGCCTTGTCCCTGTGGATTATAGGGAATGCCTGTGGTATGAGTAATGTTCCAGAGGGAACAAAAATCTTTAAATTGTTTGCTGGTAAACGCCGGTCCACGGTCAGTTTTCAGTTGAAGAGGTAAACCCATCACAGCAAAACAGGAGAGCACATGGCTTTTAAGCTTTTTATAGCTTTCTCCTGTCTGAGCTGTAGCCCACATAAATTTAGAAAAGGTATCAATTGAGACAAACACATATTTTTGTTTGCCAAAGTTTGGTATGTGGGTGACATCAATTTGCCAAATAGCATTAGCTTTTAAGCCTCGGGGGTTAACACCAAGAGTCTGAATAGCAGGTGTTTTTATGAGACTTGCACAGGAAGAGCATGTAGCTAGGACATGTTTTAATTGTGGTAATGGAACATCAGGAAATCGAGCTCGAAGGCCTTTAAGATTAACATGGATTAGAGAATGAAAATTAGCAGGATCAGAGACAGAGGCTGGGAAAGTTCCTGTGGAGGCAAGGCAGTCAACTGCGGCATTCCCTTCGGACAGGGAACCAGGAAGAGGGCTGTGGGAATGAAGGTGCTGAATATATAGTGGTTGGGTTCGAGAACAGAGCATAGAGGCGATTTGAATCAAGAGAGGGGAAAGTGGGTTGTCATCAATTTTCACATAAGAATGAGCAAGCCATGGAAGTAAGTTAACAGTGTACACACTGTCAGAAAAAAGGTTGAAGGATTCTGGTACAGCTTTTAATGCAAGGAAAACAGCATAAAGTTCTTTGTACTGAGGGGAATTCTCAGGAAGTTCAGTAAAGAGAGGTTTAGGAGATTGTTTGTCTGGGTAATATATAAGGGCAGCAGCTCCCTTTTTTCCACCATCAGTAAAGATTGTAGGAGCAGAGGGAATGGGATCCCGAGAGAAAAGTTTAGGTGCTAGTAGAGGCAGAAGAGGTAAAGAAGCTATCAATTTATTAGAAGGAAAATGGTTATCTATTTGTCCTGGAAACCCCACAAAGCTTATGGCAAAGCAGGAATGATGGCTTATAAGCCACTCTGTATCTGTGAGAGAAAAGGGCAGAATAATTAAATCCGGTTCTTTCCCTAAGACCTGCACAGACCTATTTCTCCCTTGGCGAACCATGAATGCTAATGCATCTATCTCAGTGAGGAGTCTTTGAGCTCCTCCTACTGGCATGTGAAGCCATTCGAGAACCCCATGGTCTTGCCACAGTGCCCCTACTACTGTGGGGGTGGAGTTGAAGATTAGAAGGTTTACTGGAGAGGAGGGGGAGAATCGAACAAGGTGCATGTCCTGGAGGGCCTAGTTAACCCTTCCAGTGACAAGGAGGCCTCAGGAGTTAACTTACGTTTTGAGGAGGGCTGTTTGTTTCCTTTCAACAGGTCAAACAGTGGTTGGAGGCAGCTTGTAGGCAGATATACTGCCTAAGCAGTAGTCTTTTAGTTAAAAAGAAAAGGGGGAATTGTTGTATGCTTTACATTGGTTTGGTCTAACTCTCCCCCCCACCAGAAAAATTGGTTTGGCCCCTGCTAGTTTCGTGGGCCCACTTGTCCCTGCCCCAAGGGAGCCCCTACAGAGTTCCAGAGTTCTTGACGCTGCCAAGAAGGATGCAGGAGACTTCTGTGTGGTGGTTCGTTTAAGGGTCTCTCTCTGCCACTAGAGGAGAAAGACAGGAGAGCACATGTTGCCCGCTCGTGAATAAAGCTTCTCTGTCCAGCCATGTGTCTCTGGTCGTCTCTGTCTGCCGCTGCGAAGATAGCCCAGCCTGCTGGAGCCCCCCCCCGAAACATTAACGACATTTTTCTTTTTCAAATTTGACAGGACTGAGCGAGAAGGGAGAGAACTGTATTCTGGTGGTGTCAGCAGCTGTACTGTCACTCATGAAACTTCCACATTGAAGTGGGTTTTAAAAAGCATCCCCTGGAGCTTAGTTCCTAAGTAGGTAAGTTTTCAGGTAAAATATCAACACTTTTGCGTACTGTTTCTAGTTGTGTATAAAAATACTTGCCAGGTTTGTTTGCCTTTTAATAGTAGAGATGAAAGCATTGACTTTTTTTTTCATGTGCATGGAATTCCTGATGTAAAGAGATTGAGAGTCAGAGAGAGAGAGAGAGAGAGAGAGGGAGAGAGAGAGAGAGAAGGAGAGAACATCATTATTAGAGGGCAGGTTTGAGAGGCGCTTCAGACTGGGGCCTCAGGGGAGGGAGGGCCAGTGCCTGAGCTGCTCACAATCTGCTCCTGTCACCCAGAGATGCTTTATACACCTTCATCCAGACAGCTTGAGAAACAGAGTGACCCGAGGCTGACCTTTTTTTAAAAAATAATTTTTATTTATTTTTATTAGTGATATATTATCGATGAAGAAGATTGTGATATAATATGGTTACAATTCACAGTACCCACCACCAGAGTTCTGTGTCCCATCCTCTCCATTGGAAGCTTCCCTATTCTTTCTTTTTTAAGATTTTATTTATTAATTAATTATTAAGATAGGAGGAGAGAAAGAATATGACATCACTTTGGTTCATATCCTGCAAGGTTCTGAACCCAGGACCTCATGCTTGAGAGTCCAATGCTTTATGCACTGTGCCACCTCCTAAACCCCTTCCCTGTTCTTTATCCCTCTGGGACGATGAACCAAAGTTCTCTATGGGGAGCAGAAGGTGGGAGTTCTGGCTTCTGTTACTGCTTCTCTGCTGGACATGCGTGTTGGCAGGGGGATCCACACCCCCAGCCTGTGTCTGTCTGTCCCTAGTGGGGCAGGGCTCTGGAGACACAGCACTCCACACAAGTGAACTATTGTATTTATCATTTATTATTGTATTTATTATTATTGTACTCATTATTATTACTGGATAGGAACGGAGAAATTGAGAGGAGTGGAGGAGGCAGAAAGATACCTTTAGCCCTGCTCCGCCACTTGTGAAGCTTTCCCTCTGCAGGTGGGGGCTAGGGGCTTGAACCTGAGTCCTTGCTTGACACCATGGCTTGACAGGGTGTGGCTAGGAAGGGAGACCGAACAGCACAGGGTAGAGAGGTCAGAGGTCAGAGGGGTCCCAAGGACTCAGAATGAAGGGGCAGAGACAAAATGAAATGGAGGAGCAGCCATCTGGACTTCCTGTCAGGGAGAGAGTAGGGGGGAGGCCGCCTGGCCATTTTCCCTGCTGGCTTGGCAGAGGACAAGCCTCATGGCCTTAACTTGTAACCTGCTAAATAACAAACTCAAAGCTTTTCTACAGAACACACTGGACCACTGGGCTGGTAACACATTCCTTAAAGGGCTGTGAGAGAAAGGTACCTTGTGTGTGCATGCACATGTTTGTGTGTGCATGTGTGTGCACGTGTGCACAGTGCCAGGGTCTGAATCCAGGAGCCATATATGGAAGGCATGCACTCTACCCTTAAGCTACTCCCCTGACCCTAAAGCAGAGCTACTCCAGGGGGTTATAAAATTCACTTTTTCTGGAGTCTCAGCTGTGATGCAATGAGGAAAGCGTGAGCCAGCTGTCTCAGAAGCTTGTGTGCCAGAGCCATGCAGGGGAGACAGGCAGAGTGCATATGGGGGCAGATTGGGTGAAGTCCCTGTGTGGCCACACTGACTTCCTGCAGACGCTGGACAGAGGCAGTTGAGATCCCCAGGACACACAACTGTTCTGTCTCAAGCCCGAGTCACTCCAGTGCAGGAGTGACAGCTTATCAGCTATCATTCAGACTTAGAGTCCGACTCAGCCACTTCAAGGAGAATAATTCAAGTTTATCTGCTCACATTGATTTAAACCATCACTTGTTTATCACAGGGCATATGTGATGTGGACAGAAATGGAAGGGTCTTAGAGGCCCAGTGTTGGCACATCAGGTTAGCAAACACATTACCCTGCACAAGGACCTGAGTGAAAGCCCCCTGAGCCCACATGCAGGGGAAGCGTCATAGGCAGTGAAGCACATCTTCAGGTATCTCTCTGTCATCTCCCTCTCTATCACTCTCTGCACTCTCAATTTCTCTCTGGCTCTATCCAGAATAAATGAAGGAAAGAAAGAAATAGATAAAAGTATAAGGGTCTTGCATTAATGTTGACTCAAATTGGACCAACTCACTTCTTTGTCTTTTCCAGGTGCTTCCACTGGAACAGGGAAAACTCTGTCTGTTGAGACAGTATAATGGAGATGAAAAAAGACTTCAAAGCCTGAGACTCACAAGTTCTAAGTTCAAGCCCCAGCATCACCATAAGCCAGAGCTGAGTAGTGCTCAGAGGGAAGAAAAAAAAAAACCACCTCATTTTTATAAATCGGTTTAGAATTTTGTGTCCATAAAAAAAAAAAAATGAAAGATTGAGTTAATGTAATTTAGTTAGGAAAATGTCAACTTCAGGGACACAGCACGCATCACCTTGGGAAGGCCTCTGGCCTTAGACAGTCTTGCATGTGGCTCAAAATTCAGCCTGAAATCCAGATGTTGATGTAAAGTAATGTCACCACACAGTCACTGTGATAAGTGCAATCACATGCTCAGTTCTCTGTATCTGATTCCAGGTAATATTTTTTAGGGAGATAATACCCATGTAGAAAATGGACACCAGAATCCTACAGAAAAAGGATCCCAGGGGTTGAGTGGTAGTGCAATGGGTTAAGCGCACATGGCGCCAAGCACAAGGACCGGTGTAAGAATCCCAGTTTGAGCCCCTGGCTCCCCACCTGCTTCACAGGTGGTGAAGCAGGTCTGCAGGTGTCTGACTTTCTCTCCCTCTCTGTCTCCCCTCCTCTCTCCATTTTTCTCTGTCCTATCCAACACCAACAATAATAACTACAACAATAAAAAGGGCAACAAAATGGAAAAAATGGCCTCCAGGAGCAGTGGATTCATAGCATAGGTACAGAGCCCCAGAAAGAACCCTGGAGGCAAAAAAAAAAAAAAAGAAAAGAAAAGAAAACAAAAGAAAAAGGACCCCTCCGGGACCTCAGGATAGTGCAGGAACCATCACCCTGTCCCTGGTCACCACTGTCACCTTTGAATGTCAGAAGCAGAGCTGGGGAGGGAGCTTCAACTTGTAAACTTGTCTCCCAGTTTAACCCCCAGCCCCTCAGTGCTGCTTCCTGCTCTGCAGCCCATGCCCCTCATCTTACTGAAGATGTTGCTCCTCACTGCAGAGACAGACAGACAGAGGATCCAGAGCAGACCTGGCTCACCTGTGTCGGGGTGGGGGATGGGGGTGAGTGTGAGCACAGAGCCTCAGGCACGCAGGCCCTGCTCTCTGCAGCTGCAGCTGCCCTCCTGCCATTCTCTTGGATTTTCTTGAAATGAAGGAAGGCTTAAAAACGTTGGAGTCAGCTGGCTCCAAACATCCTAGAGAGAGACGAACTGAGCAAGGAGTGGTGGTCCTATGGGCAGAAGCCCTGCAGAGGGTTTTTGGTGCGGTGCTGTCACTATGTGGCCACGGAGGAGAGTGCACTTCAAGAGACATGACTTCAAACACCCAGAAGTCAGTCTCATTTAGAGAGTATTAAATAGATACGCCAGTTCCTCGGAAAGAAATAGTGCAGCCAGGGAGGTGGCTCCGTGGTGGTCTGTCCATCCCCACCCCCCACCTGCATGGTGGGGTGACACGGGGACACTGTAGACTCTAGAGGAGCTGTGGGAGCCCCCCAGCCCACTCCCCCACTACATGCAGCACACCAGCCAGGCCTCCCCTGAGGATGGCAGGGCTGCTGGGTCCTGGCGCTGTGGGAAGAGGTAGGAGTCCAAGTGTCAGGCATTAGGGAGAAACCCTGCCCCTGAATCCTCTTACCAGATGGCTTGCGTGGAGCTCGAGCAGTGGTGCAGGGGCCTGAGGTCAGGGCAAGGAGGAGCTGGGTAGGGAGAAGCAGGTTCACCTGAGCCTGGTCTCCCGGTGGGGTGCGTGGCAGCAGTGAAAACACCTGTATCCCAATAAAGCTTTGAAAGTGTTTTTCTTAATTTACTCTTACTACTTATTAATGAGAGAGGAGGTAGGGAGGGCAAGAAAACCAGAGCATCGGTGGGTTAGGAACACTGATGCTGGAGGCCCAGGGCTTTTACAGCCCAGGGAAGAGACGCCCCACAGTGCCTTCACCCTGTGTCCAGTTGTGAGGATTCTGAAGGCCGAAGACCCATCTCCAGTCACTGCAGGGACCCCGAATGGCAGTCCACTGGCCACTGCTTACTCCCTGCCCTGTCTGACCCCTCGCCTCCCCCCTCCCTGCTCCGCTCACCTGGAGTTAGTGCTGGGCGTGGCTGTAGCTCTGATGGCCACATTCCCACTTGCCATCCTGCCCCTTGGCATAGGGCTCTTTCAGGAAGTGACATCACACACAGCCCTTTGAAAAGGCAGCACCGGCCTACTGGGCCATCAGAATCTTGCTGGGAGCTGGAGGGGCTGTTCTTGCTGAGGGCTGGGTGGGTGGCGGGAAGCTTGCCTGGCATGGTGGGCTGCAGGACTGCATTTCTCCTGACTGTGTTTTTGCAGTCACAGGCATAAACGCTAAGCTTTCTGAGCAGCAAGCTGGCAGGCGAGTCAGAAGAGCTGCAAGAGGTTTGCTTGAAGCTGCCGAGCTCAGACTCTGAGTTTGCAGACGTGGGGCTGCTGCTCAGTTGACTCCCTGAAACTGCTCCTGGGAGTCGCCTTGCTGGAAGCCAGCTGCCGGCATGGGGGTCTTTGGAGTGGTGAGAACTGATGGGCTCATCCTTAAACACATGAACGGGTCGGTGGATGTAGGAATTGGAAGTTTTTTTCTTTTTCTAAAGAAGCTGAAGAGCTATAAGTTGTGTAACCGATATGCTTTATCCTAAAAACAAATGGGGGGCATAGGGATTTGAGAAATTTTTAAGGAAAAGGAGACTTTAGATTTGAGAGAAGCAGTAGCTGCTTAAAAAGGAGGACCCAGGGGCCAGGTGGTGGCACACTTGGTTAAGCTAACAGACCACCATGTTCAAGAACCTGGGTTCGAACCCCCTCTCCCCACCTGCAGTGAGGATGTTCATGAGCAGTGAAGCAAGTCTCTACCTCTCCTTCTTTCTCAATTTCCTTGTTCTATCAAATGAAAACAATATGGCCACAAGTGAGAGCTGTGGATTAATAGTGTTGTCACAGAGCCCCAGCAATAATCCTGGAGGAAAAAAGGGGTAGATCCAAGGTGAGAAAACTCACTGGGGGAGGCACCTTGTTTAGCCGTGAGACTCAGGTTGGTGACCAGCACCCCCACACTGGGGGCAGCTTGGATGTTGTCTCTCGTATGTAGAAGTCTGCTCAAAGCAGCAGAAAAGCGCCTGAGGTGGGTGGCTTTCCAAAGCCTTCTGTTAATTTTTGTGGGGTGCAAGCAATTGAAGGGGGTGTTAAAAGCAGCCAGGGGCACTGAACATGCCTAACATCTAGGCAAGGGATATAGCTCACCTGAAGAGAGTGCTGCTCTGGCGTACAGTGACCCAAGTTCAAGCCCAGCCCCAGGCCCTACACCCACAGCACTGAAGGAAGATTAAGGGCTGTTGGTCGTGTTTTCTGAGACCTCATATCTGAGTTAGGAAACCTAGGAATTTGACTTTCCATTGGTTTAACTGGGTGAGCCTGCTGGCTGCTCTCCAAACTCATGTGGATGCAGTTTTTAGCTGGGGGAGGCCCAGGAGGTGCTCCTGGTGTCTGCTGGGGTTGTCCTTTCAGAAGTTTTGCTCCTGCCTCCACCCCAGAGCATCTGTATCTGTGTTCTACATGGCTTAGGGACTGAGGTTTTTTAAATAGTAAATCAAGTCTGGGAGGCAGCTTCTAAGTCAGTGGGAGCCTCCTGGTCTGGAATCTAAAGTCCTGAATATGGGGAGCAGGTCCTGAGTGAGAGTCCTAGTCTGTCCCCATGTGTTCTCCCTGGCCCCATGGTCCCAGCTTGGGATTTCTATTCCAGATACTTCCCCTCAAGTGCCACTTTCTGAGCTGAAAGTCAATTACCCTGCCCACCTTGCTTTTAAAAGGTGACCTGGGCAGAGTCCTGCTGACTTCTGGTTCCTTCTGTCTTGTCTTGATCCTCCTGAGAAGGCGGCAGGTGCCCAAAGCTGCCCTGTACCACCTTTAACCCTCCCACCCCCACTGCCACACACACTAGAGTGTAGGTGGCCTGGGAAACAGGAGGGCCCTAGAATTAATGCTGAGCGAGAGTCCCTGACAGCAGAGTTCTGCTAGCAGAGTGGGGAGGGACTAGGCTCTTGTCCAGACCTTAAGGGGGCCAGAATTGTGGGAGCCCCAGTGATCCCTTTAGGCTGAGGCCACGTTGAAGGTTTTGGAATTGGAAGGGAAAACACGAGCTCGGGGCTCCTGCAGGGTGCCATGTGGGAAACACCTGGGTGGACATGGAGGCACAAGATGCTCCCCAGGAGGCTATAAAGTCTAAAATGCCCCCCAGGAAGCTACAAAATAGAAAATACCAAGTAGGCTAGGACCCTACTGCAGCCCTAAAACTGTAGCCTGGTCCCTGGCCCCCGGAAATGGGCCTGCTGCTACTTCCATGCCCCGGGAGCCCTGGCTACTGGGCATTGGCCCCCATGCTTTCTGTGCTCTGATCATGGAGGGCCCTGCCTCCTCACAGCACCTGTGTGTGGTGGTGGGAGTGGCACACGTGCTGTCGCAACTGACACCCCAGTTCAAAGCCAGTCCCTTTAGCTGAACCCCCAGCTAAACTCAGCTGTGCTGGTGTGACCTGCTTCTGTCATCTGCTGGGTTAATAGCTCTCCCCATGGCATTCATTCCAATTAGCGGCCCAGGTGCAACCTGCCTGCTGGGTGTGAATTCTCAAATGGAAGTTCAACTGAGCTGAGGGTAACTCTGAACAAGACGGGTGAGAACTTAGCCGGCTCTGGGTACAAGCCAGTTCTGTTACCTGAGAACCTCCCATGGAGCACCCTAGATTGATGCTGGGGTGTGAAGGCTCCCCAAGGACTCAGAGGGACTTCCACTGCTCCTTCCCAGACCCAGGAAGACCCCTAAGGCTTTATGGTCTCCCTGTGAGGTCTTCAGGACCACTTCCCCTTGGGCAGAGTAGTTGGGTTTGGGCCAGTTGTGCAGAATGCTGTCATCTCCTGACGGGAAGACTCTGGAGGGGAGACTTGTCCTGGCAGCCAGACTTGGGCCCTGTTACTGAAGTGTGTGTGTGTGTGTAGTTCTGGACACAAGTTTCTTATTGGAGACAGTTCTAGAGAGGAATAACTTTTCACTTCCCAGGTCTGCAGGCAGCTTGGGAGGGGTTGCCCAGCACTGTCCTGCTGCAGAATCCGGGTCTTTGTGTCTCTGGAGCACACAGACAAGCCCCATTGCATGGGGTTCAGCACTCACCCCCTCAAGCTGGCCACCTCTGGACTGTTCCAGATCAGTCCCGGCCCAGCACTGGACCCGCAGTGGACTGGAGTCCAGTTGGGGCAGAACAAGCTGCAAGTCCGCACCATCCCACCTGAAAGCTGGGTGAAGGCGCTGGTCTCAGGCTGCCCTAGAACAGTGGGAGGCTGGACAATCATCCCCAAAATGAGCCACTGCTGTCCTGCATGTTTGTGTAAAAGGCCTGACTATGGGGACCTATGTGTGTGCTGGCCTGAGCATGCAGACTGGTGGAATGGGAGAGAATACTGTTCTGGCCCTGCATGTGTAGGCTGCACGCAGGCTCAGTCCTATGGAGACCTGTGTGTGTGCTGGCCTGAGCATGCAGACTGGTGGAAGGGGAGAGAATTCTGTTCTGGCCCTGCGTGTGTAGGCTGTTCACAGGCTCACTCCTGTGTGTGTGCTGGCCTGAGCATGCAGACTGGTGGAAGGGGAGATAATTCTGTTCCGGCTCTGCATGTGTAGGCTGCTCACAGGCTCACTCCTATGGAGACCCGTGTGTGTGCTAACCAGAGCATGCAGACTGGTGAAAGGGGAGAAAATTCTGTTTGGCCCTGCATGTGTAGGCTGCTCACAGGCTCACTCCTGTGTGTGTGCTGGTCTGAGCATGCAGACTGGTGAAAGGGGAGAGAATTCTGTCCTGGCCCTGTATGTGTAGGCTGCTCACAGGCTCACTCCTGTGTGTGTGTGCTGGCCTGATCATGCAGACTGGTGGAAGGGGAGAGAATTCTGTTCTGGCCCTGCATGTGTAGGCTGCTCACAGGCTCACTCCTGTGTGTGTGCTGGCCTGAGCATGCAGACTGGTGGAAGGGAAGAGAATTCTGTTCTTGCCCTGCATGTGTACGCTGTTCACAGGCTCAACCTGTGTGTGTGTGCTGGCTTGAGCATGCAGACTGGGGGAAGGCGAGAGAATTCTGTTCTAGCCCTGCATGTGTAGACTGCTCACAGGCTCACTCCTGTGTGTGTGCTGGCCTGAGCATGCAGAATGGTGGAAGGGGAGGGAATTCTGTTCTGGCCCTGCATGTGTAGGCTGCTCACAGGCTCACTCCTGTGTGTGTGCTGGCCTGAGCATGCAGACTGGTGGGAGGGGAGAGAATTCTGTTCTGGCCCTGCATGTGTAGGCTGCTCACAGGCTCACTCATATGTGTGTGTGGTGGCCTGAGCATGCAGACTGAAGGAAGGGGAGAGAATTCTGTTTGGCCCTACATGTGTAGGCTGCTCACAGGCTCACTCCTATGGAGACCTGTGTGTGTGCTGGCCTGAGCATGCAGACTGGTGGAAGGGGAGAGAATTCTGTTCTGGCCCTGCATGTGTAGGCTGCTCACAGGCTCACTCCTGTGTGTGTGCTGGCCTGAGCATGCAGACTGGTGGGAGGGGAGAGAATTCTGTTCTGGCCCTGCATGTGTAGGCTGCTCACAGGCTCACTCATATGTGTGTGTGGTGGCCTGAGCATGCAGACTGAAGGAAGGGGAGAGAATTCTGTTTGGCCCTGCATATGTAGGCTGCTCACAGGCTCACTCCTGTGTGTGCTGGCCTGAGCATGCAGACTGGTGGAAGGGGAGAGAATTCTGTTCCGGCTCTGCTTGTGTAGGCTGCTCACAGGCTCACTACTATGGAGACCCGTGTGTGTGCTAACCAGAGCATGCAGACTGGTGAAAGGGGAGAAAATTCTGTTTGGCCCTGCATGTGTAGGCTGCTCACAGGCTCACTCCTGTGTGTGTGCTGGCCTGAGCATGCAGACTGGTGAAAGGGGAGAGAATTCTGTCCTGGCCCTGTATGTGTAGGCTGCTCACAGGCTGACTCCTGTGTGTGTGTGCTGGCCTGATCATGCAGACTGGTGGAAGGGGAGAGAATTCTGTTCTGGCCCTGCATGTGTAGGCTGCTCACAGGCTCACTCCTGTGTGTGTGCTGGCCTGAGCATGCAGACTGGTGGGAGGGGAGAGAATTCTGTTCTTGCCCTGCATGTGTACGCTGTTCACAGGCTCAACCTGTGTGTGTGTGCTGGCCTGAGCATGCAGAATGGTGGAAGGGGAGGGAATTCTGTTCTGGCCCTGCATGTGTAGGCTGCTCACAGGCTCACTCCTGTGTGTGTGCTGGCCTGAGCATGCAGACTGGTGGGAGGGGAGAGAATTCTGTTCTGGCCCTGCATGTGTAGGCTGCTCACAGGCTCACTCATATGTGTGTGTGGTGGCCTGAGCATGCAGACTGAAGGAAGGGGAGAGAATTCTGTTTGGCCCTACATGTGTAGGCTGCTCACAGGCTCACTCCTGTGTGTGCTGGCCTGAGCATGCAGACTGGTGGAAGGGGAGAGAATTCTGTTCTTGCCCTGCATGTGTAGGCTGCTCACAGGCTCACTCCTATGGAGACCTGTGTGTGTGCTGGCCTGAGCATGCAGACTGGTGGGAGGGGAGAGAATTCTGTTCTGGCCCTGCGTGTGTAGGCTGCTCACAGGCTCACTCCTGTGTGTGTGCTGGCCTGAGCATGCAGACTAGTGGAAGAGGAGAATTCTGTTCTGGCCCTGCGTGTGTAGGCTGCTCACAGGCTCACTCCTGTGTGTGTGCTGGCCTGAGCATGCAGACTGGTGGGTTGGGAGAGAATTCTGTTCTGGCCCTGCATGTGTAGGCCGCTCACAGGCTCACTCCTGTGTGTGCTGGCCTGAGTATGCAGACTGATGGAAGGGGAAAGAATTCTGTTCTGGCCCTGAATGTGTATGCTGCTCACAGGCTCACTCCTGTGTGTGTGCTGGCCTGAGCATGCAGACTGGTGGAACGGGAGAGAATTCTGTCTGGCCCTGCATGTGTAGGCTGCTCACAGGCTCACTCCTGTGTGTTTGTGCTGGCCTGAGCATGCAGACTGGTGGAAGGGGAGAGAATTCTGTTTTGGACCTGCATGTGTAGGCTGCTCACAGGCTCACTCCTGTGTGTGTGCTGGCCTTAGCATGCAGACTGGTGGAAGGGGAGAGAATTCTGTTCTGGACCTGCATGTGCAGGCTGCTCACAGGCTCACTCCTGTGTGTGTGCTGGCCTGAGCATGCAGACTGGTGGAAGGAGAGAGAATTCTGTTCTGGCCCTGCATGTGTAGGCTGCTCACAGGCTTACTCCTGTGTGTGTGCTGGCCTGAGCATGCAGACTGGTGGAAGGGGAGAGAATCTGTTCTGGCCCTGCATGTGTAGGCTGCTCACAGGCTCACTCCTGTGTGTGTGCTGGCCTGAGCATGCAGACTAGTGGAAGAGGAGAATTCTGTTCTGGCCCTGCGTGTTGGTTTACCAGATCATACAATTTGAGGGATGTGGTTGACACCTGTGCCTTGTGCACGTTAAGTACGGCTGGGGAAACTTCCCCTGCTGGAGGGCAGGCCCTGTGCATGGAGGAGTCTGAACCCTGTGTAAAATGAACAAGATAGAACTCGCGGGGCATCTCATCAAGTGAGTCTCATTCCACGGATGCAAGGCTGGCTGAGCATAGAGTCTGAAGCTTTCAGTAGCCCGTGACACAGGACACACAATGGTATGGGGCATGGTTATATTTGGGTAGACAGGACACATTCATGGAGTAAGACTCCTAAAGCCATGTGCTGACAGTCCTCAGGAATGTGCGCTGGCAATAACCTCCAACAGGAAGTCACACGGCTAAGTGGGGAGGGGGGCAGATGGTCCTGACTGTGGGCAGAGAGACACTCAACCCACAGAGCACCACTCTCAGATGGAGCTGTAATGCCACGTGTCTTCAGTCACACAGGCCCATAGATGTGAGCCTGTGAGCAGCCTACACATGCAGGGCCAGAACAGAATTCTCTCCCCTTCCACCAATCTGCATGCTCAGGCCAGCACACACACACAGGAGTGAGCCTGTGAGCAGCCTACATTTAGTCAGACAAATCTTGCCGGTAACCCAAGCCCCAAGATATCTAAGCTCTGTCCCCTGTCTGGCTCATTCAAGCAGAAACAAATAAGTAACCCACAACTTGAACTTCAGAACTTTCAGGTCAAGACAAACACCCCAAGGCCCCTAGTAAGAAAAAACAAAAATCATGCAGAATGCTAATGGCAGTCTAAATTCTGGGGGCTGTTTGGCCTCTAATGGATATTCTCGACTTCCTAAGCCAAAGGTACATTGAGTACTTAGCCACTACCTGCTAATTTGCCGATTTTATTCTTCCTTCCCTAAATGAGTTTTAAGTTTACATGTGCTTGGTTAACGGGATGAAGGTACCAAAAAAAAAGCCTTGAATATCTTAATTTAAAATATGGAAACTTGTATTAGTTTGTCTCTTCAGTTTTATGTCCTGCTTGAAGTACCTCGTATTTGAGGATATTTGTCTCAGCTGAACACCGAGTTTGCGTGCCAATTTTGAAGCCTGCAGAGAAACTCCAGTCATGCTATTCAACCCTTTGCATAGCAGAACATTTATAATCAACAATCTTAGGAGGCAAGAAACATGCTTCGCTGACCTAGTCCTCTTAAGTCACATTTTTGGGGTTCTCAGAGCTTCACTTTTCATTTGTCCATATTGTAAATATGGTGACTATTTTAACTATATATTCGGTGGTGTAATGGCAGGTGATGATTTTTAAGCAGAGTCCTGGCCAGTGATTTGCATGTTTAGAAGGTCTAAAGTTCTATGCAAAAGCTCTGGTGAGTAAAGGATATTAGACTTTTAATGGGAAGTCTATGTAAGTTTTATTTTTGCTTTCTGGGACCAGTAAGCTCTTAATATTTATTTATTTACCAAGTAAATACTGTACACTATCAGTTTCATATTTTATATCATTGTATTACACACGTTGCTTTAATCTTGTTTCTTTTTAAAAAAATTATATTTATTTTTCCTTTTTGTTGCCCTTGTTTTTCATTGTTGTTGTAGTGATTATTGTTGTTGTTATTGTTGTTGGATAGGACAGAGAAATGGAGAGGAGGGGAAGATGGGGAGAGAAAGACAAGACACCTGCAGACATGCTTCACCTGTAATCCATAATGTGCAAAACACTTGGCACATTCTGATTTACAGCTCAATATTGTCACCAGTGCAGCTCTCCTTGGCCCTTGGTCACTTTTCTTCTTTTCAGATGTAAAGACACTGAAGAGGGAGAGGCTTTTGCCCTGAGGCTTGCACTGGGACCTAGCAGCTGCCCTGTGTGTGTTGCCAGACTAGGAAACTTGTTGTGGTGACTGTCCATGTAGAGACTCTCCTGGATGAGTTCCTTCTCGAGCCTTTTTCGCTCAGTCCTGTAGGAGCTGCATAGAGCTAATGATTTGGAGATTTTAATCCTGGTGACAGTTATTTTCTTGATGCACTTTCTTACAATCAATTGTTTGAATGTCATATCGAATACATTGTAGAAAATGATTACATCAGTGTTATATATACATACATATATATATATATATATATATATATATATATATATATATATATATATATATATACAGATGTCTGAACAATTCTTTTTGGCTAGAGCACTGCACTGCTCTGAATTACGGTGGTAATAGGGATTGACCTGGCCCTTCCCATCCACAGTCATGAGAGACATCTCACAGAGCCATTTGTATTTCTCTCCTCACTCTTCAAAACTTAAAACAAGCTACTCCTGAGAAATCATCTACTTACCTCTTGCTCTTTTTGTCCACCGAGTCCTATCCCAAAACTGTAAATCAAAGTAGACATAGTATAGTTAGCTGCACACAGGGCAGGCTGAGGCTGGACCAGGAAGATTCACTCAGCCAGCCTGCATCTCTTGGGTGGAGCATCACAAAGACTACTTGCAATTTGGAGAGGCAAGGGCAGTTTTGGAGAGTGGGCTGCCGGCCAAGTGTTGCTTCTCAGAGTGGCTAAGACCTAGATGTTCTAAGTGTTACCTTTCCTCACAAACATAAAATAGCAATGCCACTTGTAAGAAGTATGCATGGACATGGAGGGTTTGTCTTCAGTGCTCTGGCACTGATCAACACAGGGCCAGAATTTTTGTCCTTTTCTGTCTCTGTCATTCTGTCTCTCTGACTGTCTCTACGTGCCTTCTTCACTGGGCCCTTACTGGAAGTCAGTGCATGCATCGTGAACTCAGCCTTCCTGGTGTTGAAATTTTCCTTTCTTTGCCCTTTGGATTATTTAGTCTCATGCATATGGGGTAGTTCAGAGGGGAACTGCAGAGACAGCGTTGCTGCTGCAGGTTCCAGGCATATGTCCATCTCCAGCTGCAGCTGTCCAGGCCCTCTGTGCTTGACTCCCATTCTCCAGGGCCCTGAGGCTGACACTCAGCCTAAATGCAGCCCTCCTCTCCTTCCTGCACAGCGTCCTTGTCCTTATTCCATGAGAGCCCAGGTAAGAGAAGTGAAACTCTATCCCCCTGGCACACACATTGTGCTTTCCCTCTATTGGGCCGAATGTAAAGGATCTGTGGTACTGATGGCCACACCAGTGTCCAGATTTTCCACGCAAAGTTGAAGCTTCCAGGGTTCAGAAAGAGGGTGTTTTGATGGCTATGAAATGTCTTTTCCAAGTGCCTCATCGGGTTTCCAATCCTTTTGATACCTGAAGTTCTTTCTTGTGTCTAGGCAATATTCTCACCTCTGGCCAGAAGGGCCGCCCAACTAGGAGCACAGCTATCCCGGGGTCAGGAAGTCTGACAGCCTGCTGGCTCCTGGAGGGATTCCTGAGAGTCTCCTCAGGGCCCAAGTGGAAACAGGTGTTTCCAATTGCGTTTGTTTCCAATTGCCTTTGTTAGCAGGAGCCAGGCCCTCAGGTGAGGGGTGGGGCTGCGGATCTCCACTGGAAGTTCCTGCCTCAGCCAATGGAGGCATCCATCTTCCTTTTGTCTCTCCATAGCAAGGGCCCGGGGAGCTTCTGGTTCCTGCACGCAGAGCGACTTTGTATGGGACACTCATGCATGCCTACTTCTGGGAATCTCTCTGAGTGTGATGTGTGGACACCAGGACACCATGGTCTGGGATTTGAGAGGCCACAGGATCAATTCCCTTAGCAGGACCCAAAGGGTAGGTGTAAGGGGACGGGTTCATCCACTATTGTTTGGTCGAACAGTGTTCCCATCTATGTTGAAACACAGCTCTGCCTGGGTGCTTGCTGGGCTTGTAGTCTGCTGCCCTGAGCAGTGGACTGAGAGTCTGGAGGCTGAGCAGGCAGCCAAACGTGACTGGACAGGCTCATGCTCCTGAATTCTGAGGGGTGCCCCAGCTTCCCCCTGTGACAGTGTTTGGATGATAGTGAGGCATGGGATTGAATGGGGAACTCAGAAGAGCCAGACATGAAAGTCCCTTTGCATATGCATTCTTGCTTAGCCAGAATCTGGGCTAGCTGGCTTGCCCTGACCAGCTAGGTTCTCTGTACATAAGTTGCATGTGAGGCTGGCTACCTTGCCACCCATGCTCTGAGACTACTATAGGTGAGCTCTGAGTACACACACACACACAGAGACAGACACACAGACAGACAGACAGACACACACACACACACACACACACACACAATTACTGTCAGGTCTGGTAGTACAGCATATGGTGAAGGCTGGGGCTGTCTGGGGTCTGTGGGCATGAGAGCTGCTGCCGCCTTACAATCTCTACAAGCCAGGTTTGAATCTGTCATCAATGAACACAGTGTAGGAGGTTTTTGAATTCTGGTCTCTTTCCAACTCATCTATTTCTCTTCTCGCCTTCTCTGTCTCTAACTCTCACATGCTCTCACTCACTCTGTATGCATTCATTAATATTTTACTTATATACTTATTTTACTGATAGGCCCAGATATACAAATTGAGTTACCAGAGCACTGCTGACCTCTGGCTTGTTGTGTTGGCGATTTCACCTAGGCTACTGGAGCCTCAGTTTGTAAGTCTTTCTGACACAAGCCATATTCTGTCTCCTCATTTCCATGCCAGTATCTCTCAGAGTTTATAATAAAGATATACATACATATATACATATATATATCTGTCATTTTTAGAATTGTCGACCTATGTATTTGATCTTATTTCAGAATTACCACATTTATAACAGCCTACTTTTTCAGAAATAATTGGCCATATAATTGGAGTAGGATTCAATACAATTATAAATAATAGAACCTTCCAGTAGCATTTCTAATAGCGTTTCTATCAGCATCCTTATTGTAATTATCATAGCACAGAACTTCCCTCCTTTTTCTAGTGTAAGCTTCAATACGTATGTGTTTGTTTTCTTTCTCTGGAAATCTTAATTTCCCTGGACCCTGAAGTGTCAGGGAATTTTTGAAGCAGCCCTCTGTTTCTCAGCAGATGGTTTCTATGTTTCTGCTGCAATCAGGTCTTCTTGTGGTTTTTGCTTTTATTTTTTTATTTTTTTCAAGTCCTCCTAGATCATCCCCATTTATTTGAATATTTATTTATTTAGTGAGGTATCACATGAGGGGTCATTTCTTCTGCTTGATAGATTTTCTCTGACCCAGTGACCCATTTCCCTGCAATATGCACACTGATCTTCAAGGAGCTTCTTTTTTCCCTCCCCGTATGGACCTCTGCGTTTTTCAAACCTTTGGGAGGATGGGCCTTCTGCAGTAGCTACCAACAATACCTTAGTGAGGTTGTTAGTCTGTCGCTCCTTAGCTGCTGTCATTGTCCGTAATTGGCGTTCTTCAGGGGTTTCTCGATTGTTCAAGACTTTCTCCGCTACTTCCAATAGTTCCTGTAAAGACTTATCTGCTATATCAGGGGCAGCTTGGTTTACAAAGGCCATAATTACTACTGACTTATTTTCTGGAGTTTCTGGATCTAGGGGAGTGAATATTCAATATGCCTCCATAATTCTTTCTAAGAAAGCAGATGGGGTTTCTATCTTTTCCTTGGCCAAATTAGTGGGCCGGCATGCGGCTGCCCAAAGACCACCCATCAGAGCCTTATGATAGACCCGAAGCTTCTCCTTACCTTCAGGCGAGTTAAAATCCCAGGTGGGTCTTATCAGAGGGAAACTGACATCTCTCAGGGCTGGGTTAAGGTGGGGTTCCCATCCTCCCCAAGGTGGGGCTCCCGTCCTCCCCAGGCACAAGTTTTCAGACTTCTGAGAGCATCCTTCCTCTTTCCTCTGTGGTAAAAAGAATCTTTAAAAGCTGCTGGCAGTCGTCCCAGGCCGGCCGATGGGTAAAAATAACAGAATCTAACAGGTCAATGAGTGATGCTGGTTGTTCTGAAAATTTAGAGTTCTGCATTTTCCAATTATAAAGGTCACTAGTGGAAAACAGCCAATATTTCATCGTTTGCCATTCTCGTTTGGGGGTCCTAGAGCCCGAAGGGGCAGGGCCACCGAATCAGGGGTCCTCTGGGCTGTACGGGCTCTCATATGGGGAGGGCTCCGTAAGTCCTGGCCTGCTGCCGGGGGTTCCTGTGGGACTGGGGGAGGTTGAGGTTGGTAGGGAGGAGGGTACTCTTTGGGACCACCTTGGAGAATAGGGTAGGAGGGGGAATTGAGAGGGGGTGTGGAGGGGGCAGTAGGTTGATGATGAGAATCCTTTAAAGCAAGAACCGTGGGTGGTGAACCCTGCGGAGGAAGAAAAGGTTTTAGCCAAGGAGGGGGGATTTCCCTACCAGATCCTGCCAAGTGAGGATATAAGAGATAAGGTCCAGGTGTCCTGGGTGTCCGAAGATGACATCTTTGGTGGCATAGATCTGCTTCACCTACTGTGAAGTGACCCCCCTCCCCCACAGGTGGAGAGCCAGGTGCTTGAACCAGGATCCTTATGCCCATCCTTACTCTTTGCACTATGTGTGCTTAACCCAGTGTGCTATTGTCCTGTCCCCTAAAGAACCTAATTGTCTGGGGCCCTAGGGTCTGCAGGTGTCTATTTTGCTTTTCCCCTGTCTGTCTTCCCCTCCTTTCTTGATTTGTCTTTTTCCTATCCAACAACAATAGCTATGGCAACAATAACAAGGAGGGGAAAAATGGCTTCCAGGAGCAGTGGATTCATAGTATAGGCATGGAGCCCCAGCAATAACCCTGGAGGCAGAAAAAAAGAACCTAATTGTCCTTGTGGTTTCTTCTTCTCCTGCTCCTCCTCCTCCTCCTCCTTCTCATCTTTATTTACCGGATAGAGATAGCTAGCACCTGAGAGGGAATGGAGAGATTGGACAAGAGAGAGACACCTATAGCCCTGCTTCACCAGCTTCCCCTGCAGGTGGGGACTGGGGGTTTGAACCCTGGTCCTACCACACTGTACTGTGTGCACTACTACCTGGCCCATTCTTTGTTGTTAAATAGATTGTTGTTGCCTTTTTCATTCTTTTAAAAAATATCTTATTTCTTCATTTTTGGGGTACAATTTTAAAAGGCGTATTTATGTATTTTTATTAGTGATTTAATACTGATTCACAGAATTACGAGATGACAGGAGTGTGATTCAATAGTGTCCCATCACCAGGACTCGGTGTCCTCACTCCCCCCCCTGGAAACTGTAGTGGTTCTCCCAATGTCACAGATATTGTTGACTATTATTTATGTAACTCTACACCTGTATACATCTGCCCTTTTCCCTCTATAGTCCTGCCTTCTCTTCCTTTCTGAGTCACACCTGTAGCTATTACCACTTCAGAATGCCCTTCCTTTTTTTTCCTTTTCTCTCTCTGGGTCCTGATGGAATTGGAGTTCAGAACCCTCTAGTCATCTACCCCCGATTATCTCCTCCCCTCTGGGAATATAGACCAAAATTCTTTTTCTAGGAAGCCGAAGGTGGGAGTTCTGCTTTCTGTCATTGCTTCTCCACTGGACATGAGTGTTGGCAGGTGGATCCACACCCCAGCCTGTTTCTGTCTTTTCCTAGTGGGGCAGGGCTCTGGGGAGGGGAGGTCTTGGGACAGATTTGTGAGCTTATCTGTCCAGGGAAGTCAGGATGGTGTCATGGTAGCATCTTCAACTTGGTGGCTGAAAGGCAGTAAGATATAAAGCAGGACAAAATGTTTAATACACAGGAACACGGAAAGTAGGAATAGAGCAGATGAAATTAAGGGTCTCAACTTCACTTCCTTCTCCCAGCAAACCTCACTCTCTCCTTAGCCCCATTTTCCAGATCGGCAAGCTGAGTTGCCAGGGTTAGCCAACACCCCCAGCAAACCAGGCAGAGGCAGGCCTACCCAATCACAGTGGTCAGGCTGTGGGGTGAGGACCCCAGGCTCACTGATAGGCCTCTTCTGAGTGGTCTCTGGAGTGGTGGTGCCTTGGCCAGGACAAGCACCAGTAAACACAAGCCTCACTGCCTTTGAACTCCGGGGTTCCTTGCTGATTTAAGCTACACAGAGTGGGGGAAAGTAGCAGGCAGGTTGGAAGTATGTTGCCCAGCAGATTTCGCAGACCTTCCACATAGGACCTGAAGTCTGGACTCTTGTCTGCAGGGTGTGGCCCTGAACTGGGTGATACCTTGGCTCTCCTTAGCCTGGTACACCACGGGGATTATTTAACTCTGAAGCCTACTGGATAGGCACCCCCACACCAAGAGGCAGTAAAAACTGGACCCATAGCAGCTTCTGACCACTGATGGTGATGGGGCAGGCCTCATTCATTCATTCATTCATTCATTCACGCAATAAGTACTGAGGTTCCTCCTTCACTTGCTACAATGCTCAGCGTGGCATGGGATATCCACAGTGGGGGAACTTCATGGAGAACTGTCTGCTTAAAGTTTTAGTTTATTTATTTATTTATTTATTCCCTTTTGTTGCCCTTGTTGTTTTATTGTTGTTATTACTGTTGTTATTGATGTCATTGTTGTTGGATAGGATAGAGAGAAATGGAGAGAGGAGGAGAAGACACGGGGGGGGGGAGAGAAAGACAGACATCTGCAGACCTGCTTCACTGCTTGTGAAGCGACCTCCCTGAAGGTGGGGAGCCAGGGGCTCGAACTGGGTTCCTTACGCAGGTCCTTGAGCTTTGTACCACGTGGGCTTAATCCCCTGAACTACTGCCTGACTCCCTTAATTTTTTAATATTTATATTAAAAAATTTTTATTTATAAAAAGGTAACACTGACAAAAACCATAGGATAAGAGGGGTACAACTCCACACAATTCTCACCACCAGAACTCCGTATCCCACCCCCTCCCCTGATAACTTTCTTATTCTTTATCCCTCTGGGAGCATGGACCCAGGGTCACTGTGGGATGCAAAAGGTGGAAGGTCTGGCTTCTGTAATTGCTTCCCTGTTGAACATGGGTGTTGGCAGGTCGATCCATACTCCCAGCATATGTTTCTGTTTCCTTAGTGGGGTAGGGCTCTGTGGAAATGGGGCTCCAGGACACATTGGTGGGGTTGTCTGTCCAGGGAAGTCCAGTTGGCATCTTGTTAACATCTGGAACCTGGGGGCTGAAAGAGGAGTTAACATATAAAGCCAAACAAGTTGTTGACTAATCATGAACCTAAAGGCTGGAATAGTGCAGATGAGGATTTTGGGGTCTCTGTTTTATAGATAGCTAGTAGGCCTATTTAGTTGTATTCCAAAGGGCCCATGACTATATATATGTAGATCCTAGTTATTGTCTGGGGAGATGATGTCATGTTGGAAAAAGGACCAGAAAGCTGGATCAGGGAAGAGAGTAGCTCCCAAATATGGGAAAGGTGTATAAATATTGTTGACTGTAAACCCCATTGATTTGATGTGATCTGGGGCCCATATTCAGCTTAGGAGCCTCTGTGACCTCTGCATCCTTGTAGATCTGAGCTCACATTCTGTGGACATGAGTAGGAACATTCCAAGCTGCCTCAATGTCAGGACCCATCTTCCTCAGGTGGTGAGTTACTGCTTAATGGGGCAGAGTCTCAATCTGGAAATGTGAAAAGTTTCTGGAGGTGGTTGGTGGTGATGGTTGCATAGCAATGTGAATGTGCTAACAGCTGAGCTGTATTTAATAGTGGTTAAAATAGTAAACTGCTCTATCAAAATCCTAGATAGTTAGGGGACTTAGCTCAGCTTTGTGTTTAAAGGTTATTTGTTATGTTTCACTTTGCTTTTGTAGGAGTTTGTAGCCAGAAAGAGCTTGGGGGTGGGGGGTCGGTCCCAGACCACTCATTGAGTTTATGTAGGTGGGCCTGAGTCCCTGCAGGCATCTGTAACAGGGCACCAAACTTATTTCTTGATGACTTAGAGGAGCACCCTTCAGAGGCTGGAGGGGTAATATGACACTAGCCTTGGGAGATGAAGCATTCACTAACCCCTGAAAGGGACCCCTAGATCACTGCCCTGGGAGGTGGGGAGCTGGCTCTGGTTGCAGCCCTGGTGTGGCCACTGTCTAAGTATTGCACAGCTGGAGTGCTATTGCCCGGGGATCTAGACCAAGGAGAATGAGGAAGGTCTGCAGAGGGAGCCCAGACTCCTGGCTAACATGTAGAAAGCACCCATGGTCGCATTCACTCACTCTGTTGCCACTACAGCTCCATGAGGTGGAGTCTTAGATGACTGGGTCATTTTACAGATGAGGAGACTAAGGCACCAAGATGTGAGCATGTGTGGTTTGACTCTGGAGCCTGCTGTGACTCACCCCCACAACTGGGTTCAGGGTTCTCCGAGCATGCAGCCCTGGATCTTGTCACTTTGACACCCATGGTAAGTTGGTCTGGTATCACCTTCCCCACTAACTCCTCTCCTAGTGCTGACCTGTAGTCTCTGAGCTATGAGGGGCCAGGAAGGCAGAGCTAGGGAAGGAAGGCAGACTGGGCTCTCAATTTCCCTGGGCTCTGGCTGCTGTACTTATAGTGTCACCATCACAGGTACAGCTGTAGTGACAGTCAAGGGCAGGAGGAGGCAGCATAGTGGTTATGCAGACAGAGTCTGACGTCTGAGGCCCCAAGGTCCCAGATTCAACTCTCCACACCATCATAATCCAGGACTGAACGGTGCTGTGGGGTGGGGGTGGGGGCAGTTGAGTATGTCTCTAGGGACTGTCACATACTGGCTGCATGACTTGGAACAAGTTACCTAATGTCTCTGAACCTGCCTTTCCTCCTTTATAGAAAGTGTTTCAGTGGTTGCAAATCAGATTTTCACGCCGAGGCCAAGTGGATCCCGGCTTAACCCCCAGGATCACCATATATATGCCGGAGCTGAGCAGTTTCCTGATCACTCTTTATCGTTTTCTGATTCCCTGCAGCATACAGTCAGAACATTATAGCTGCTGCTGAGTCCAAGTTTCCTTTATAGAAAGTGTTTCAGAGCAGTGGTTGCAAATCAGATTTTCACGCCGAGGCCAAGTGGATCCCGGCTTGATCCCCAGGATCACCATATATATGCCGGAGCTGAGCAGTTTCCTGATCACTCTTTATCGCTTTCTGATCCCTGCAGCATACAGTCAGAACATTATAGCTGCTGCTGAGTCCAAGTTCCCTTCGGAGAGAGTGGTTAGGAAAGGCCTCTCTGCAGAAGTGACCTTGAACACAATCTAAAGGATCCAAAGGAATGACCTGAGGAGATCGCCCCAGGTGAGGGAACAGCAGGTGCCGGAGTGACTTGTCTACACGAGGAGCTGGAAGGAGGCCAGTGTGACTGGCCAGCGGATGGGGGAAGGAGGGCTCCCTAGAAATGGGGAAATAGCTGGGAGTTGGGCCAGACAGACTGCATGTGTACAGACACAGACTTGGACCTCTTGGAGTTGGTTATACTTCCCCTTATGGGAATGAACTCACTATAGTCTCTGCTCTGAATTCATTCCAGTTCATACTTAGAAAGATCACTAATTCAGAACTCACCAGTTGTGACAGTGTAGACACAGATGAATTGCACACTTGAGGAGAAGCAGGTTTGCAAAGCAAACTGACGGTGTTCCCAGCGTGGAAATGGAGAGGATGGTGGGAAGCTGCGGGGCCTCTGAGAAATGAATGCACTCTGTTCTTGGAAACAGACTGGTCTGGGACCGACCCCCCCACCCCCAAGCTCTTTCTGGCTACAAACTCCTACAAAAGCAAAGTGAAACATAACAAATAACCTTTAAACACAAAGCTGAGCTAAGTCCCCTAACTATCTAGGATTTTGATAGAGCAATTTACTATTTTAACCACTATTAAATACAGCTCAGCTATTAGCACATTCACATTGCTATGCAACCATCACTACCAACCACCTCCAGAAACTTTTCACATTTCCAGATTGAGACTCTGCCCCATTAAGCAGTAACTCACCATCTTCTCTTCCCAGTTCCTATGAATCAGCCCTTCTAATTTCTGTATCATTGGATGTGAACACTCTAGTCCTCCCCATATCTGGAATCATGGTATTTGTCCTCTGTCACTTAACATAATGTCTTTAAGCCTTATCTACACTGTATTATACTGAAGAACTTCCTTTTTTTTTTCCAAAAATTTTTTATATTATTTATTTATTCCCTCTTGTTGCCCTTGTTGTAGTTGTTGTTGGATAGGACAGAGAGAAATAGAGAGAGGAGGGGAAGACAGAGAGGGGGAGAGAAAGATAGACACCTGCAGACCTGCTTCACCGCCTGTGCAGCGACTCCCCTGCAGGTGGGGAGCCGGGGGCTCGAACCGGGATCCTTATGCCGGTCCTTGTGCTTTGCGCCACTTGCGCTTAACCCGCTGTGCTACCGCCCAACTCCCTTTATTTATTTATTAATGAGAAAGATAGGAGGAAAGAGAAAGAACCATACATCATTCTGGTACATGTGCTGCCAGGGACTGAACTCAGGACTTCATGCTTGAGAGCTTTATCCACTGCGCCACCTCCTGTACCACCCATTCAAGTATCTTTTTAAAAAATATTTATTTATTCTCTTTTGTTGCCCTTATTGTTTTATTATTGCTGTTATTGATGACAGTCCTTGTGCTTTGCGTCATCTGCGCTTAACCCACTGTGCTACCACCTGACCCCCCAACTCAAGTATCTTTTTAAAAAAATATTTATTTATTCCCTTTTGTTGCCCTTGTTGTTTATTGTTTAGTTACTAATGTTGTTATTGATGTCGTTGTTGTTGGATAGGATAGAGAGAAATGGAGAGAGGAGGGGAAGACAGAGGGGGAGAGAAAGACAGACACCTGCAGACCTGCTTCACCACCTGTGAAGTGACTCCCCTGCAGGTGGGGAGCCAAGGGCTCGAATCGGGATCCTTAGGAGTCCTTGCGCTTTGTGCCACATGTGCTTAACCCGCTGCGCTACTGCCCGACCCTCAAGTATCTTATAGATACTTCGGTCGCTGTTACCTTTGACACTTGTGAATAAAACTGTTCTGTCTACGTATGACAAGTGTCTGCGGAGACGCTTTTGATTCTTTGGGGCATATGCCCCCAGTGGGAATGTTCCATGACATGTGATTCCCTTTAGTTATTTGAGGAGCTGTCTGTGTGTATCTTTCTTTCTGTATATATCTCATTAAGTTAAATAAGTAAAATATTTGACCATGCTCAAGGACCCAGGTTTGATCCCTCTGCCCCTACCTGCAGTGGGGGAAGCTTCACGAGTAGTGAAGCAGGTCTGCAAGTGTCTCTCTTTCTTTCTCCCTCCATCTTTCCTCTCCTCTCAATTTCTCTGTCATATCCAATTTAAAAAAAAGGGAAAAAATGGCCACTGGGAGCAGTGGATTTGTGATGTTGGCACTGAACCCCAGTGATAACCCTGGTGGCAGGGAAAAAAAAAGAAAAAGAAAAAAGAAAGCAAAGAAGGAAGGACAGGAAAAATTTACTCATTGGGAGCAGTGGAATCATGCAGGCATGAGGCCCAGTGGGTCAGAGCAAACATGAGTGATCTCCCATGAGGGATGCTCTTGCCCTGTCCTCCAGTCCTTTGCTAAGCTTTTTGGAGTGAGGTCATTGAGGGACTGGGATATAGATGGGGTCCTCCAGGACCAGAGCCTCCGTGAAGAGTGGACTTTGGGTGTGGTGGGGTCCAGTGGAGCATCATAACCTTCTTTTTTTAAAAAAATGTTTATTTATTCCCTTTTGTTACCCTTGTGTAATTATTATTGTTGTTGTTATTGATGTTGTTGTTGTTGGACAGGACAGAGAGAAATGGAGAGAGGAGGGGAAGACAGAGAGGGGGAGAGAAAGACAGACACCTGCAGACCTGCTTCACCGCCTGTGAAGTGACTCCCCTGCAGGTGGGGAGCTGGGGACTAGAACTGGGATCCTTGCCAGGCCTTGTGCTTTGCGCCACCTGTGCTTAACCCGCTGTGATACTGCCCAACTCCCTAGGATTCCCTCCTGAGAGCACTTGGCTGTGAGGTCAGAGCTTCCATCTCTCCCCCCTCTTTTTAATCAGAGACAGAGATGAGACAGTGAGGCTGAGAGACAGTGGAAGATCACAGCACTGAAGCTTTCTTCAGTGCAGTGGGGGCTGGGCTTGAACCTGAGTTGCTCATGTGACCGACAAGTGACTTTTTTTGCTGGCTCAGAGCTTTCATTTCAATGTATAGTCTCATTGTGAATCTATGTTAAATCAATAAGAAAAGAAAAACACCAAAAAAATCTGTCCCTGGCCTCACTCCCAGGTTCTTTCTGCCTCTCTGCCTTTGTACATACTGTGCCTTCCACCTGAGACCCTCTCCTTGCTTCCTGTTGTAGCTTTGCTTCCTGTGTCACCTCCTTCTGCAGAGTCCTGGCCTGTGGCCATCCAGGAAATAGGTGAGAGTATTGTGGAAGGTCTGGTTTGCCCAGGCCTGCCAGCCCTCCTGTCTTCTAAGGAAAGCCTTGTGATAGATAATCTGCCAGGCTAGCGTGAGGGTGTTTCTTCCCGGGCACGTGCTCTCTGGGTTGGAGAGAACTCGACCCGAGCCAACCTGGGCTGCTGCCTACTCAGTGACGTGGGAGAGAGACCAGGAACTCGTGGTGGAGCAGGAATGCAATGCCATGCCTTTATTGATCAGAGACAATGCCTTTATATATATTTTTAACCAGAAGTGGTAATTGGGAAAAGGAAAAGGCTAGGAGAGGGGGTGGAGAAAAGGGCGGGAAGGTAGAAAGTTTCCATAGCAGCTGTTGTGAAGGTTCTAGTAGGATTAACCAATACCCTGCAGGCAGGGCGGGTCTCAGACAAAACAATGATTATGTAAATAGACCATACTATCAGCAATGCAGGGGAGCTGGCGTAATGCCCAACAATAATCAATTAACTGAATTTTGATAGCCTCATGTGCCTGAAAGTACTTGCATCATATTCTTTAGAAACAGTTGGTGGATTTCAGACCAAGTCTTCCTCTCAAGTGCAGGGCTCAGCATTTCTGGCTTAGATAGAGGCTTAGATAGATTCACCTCAGACTCAGCGGAGTTCTCAGAGCACCTCCCTGTGGGCTTTCTCTGTGCTGGCTCTCTTTGTCTCTCCCTGGGTGGCTGACTGGCTTGGCAAAGCTTCAGGGAACCAGTTGTGCCCTGAAAGTATTGGAGACAGTGCCTCCTTCCTGTCTTCCCCTCCCAATCCAAGGGTTTTCTTCTGGGAGAGGACTGAGCTCAGTCAAGACTCTGGAGCAACTTGGGGCTGCCAGCACTTCTTACACAACTCCAGGGACAAGCCAGTCCCTGAGGGTCAAGTTCAGCCTCTCAGCCCTGGCACTTGGGCCTGTTCCTTATGGGCATAGTGCACGCTGAGGCAGTGCTGTCCACCTCCAGCACTTGTTCACCTCCCCCGACTGAAATTCTGCCCCACCGGACACTAGCTTTCCCTTCTTCACCCCTTCAGTGCGCCCTTTGACTTTATGCCTCGGTGGGTGTGACTGCTCTGTGTCCCTCACATGGCCAGAGGCATCTCTGCCCTTTGTCTTTTTGTGCCTTGGCCTCTTTCACTTAGCATCATGTCATAGCCAAAGTCAGACTCTTCTCTTTATCTTTAAATAGTTTATTTATTGGATAGAAACAGAGAAACTGAGAGGGGAAGGTGAGATAGAGGAGAGAGAAAGAGAAAGAGAAGCTTTTTCCCTGCAGGTGTGGATGAAGGCTTGAACCTAGGTCCTTGCACGTGGTGAACTGTGTGCTCAAGGGGCTGTGTTGCTGCCTGGTCCCTCCCTCCTTTTCTTTTTTTATTTATCTTTTATTTTATTTATTTTTTTACATTCCCCAGTTTCCCATAGAACAATACAACCCCCACTAGGTCCTCTGAATCCTTCTTGGACCTGTACTCTCCCCACCCACCTACCCCAGAGGAGTCTTTTACTTTAGTGCGCTACGCCGATTCCATTTCAGGTTCTACTTGTGTTTTCTCTTCTGATCTTGTTTTTCAACTTCTGCCCGAGCCCTCCCTCCTCCTCAAGGCCTAGTAAGATTCCAGGTTACGGACACTACATTTTGTTTGTCCTTTCACCTGCTGGTAGACACTTAAAGGTTTTTGCCACCATCAGACTCTTGTAAATAAGACTGTTGTGAACATAAATGGCAAATGATGACATGAGGTACTGATATGAAATAAGGATTGAACTGGGAAAGTGGTTTTGAGGAGTTTTCATTCAAGTTCTCACACTCTTGGAGGGGATAAAGACGCTAGCCGCTGGGAGCTCTTTCCTTGACTGTCCTTTGGGCAGAGCTCCAAGATCTTTGTTTTTGAATCCTTTCTTCCTGGGTTTATGAGAGGCTTTGGATACCATTTCTATTTATTTTATTCTCCCAGGCTAGAACCATCCATTTCCCCAAGGAGCCTGGTTCCTTCTATTGAGGAGAATAGCTTTAGGGACAGTGATACAGAAAGTCATAATCTTCGGTAGTTTGAAATGGATCTTATGAGTCATGTAATATCAAGAATTGTTACTTTACAATGTTCCCTTAAGCTTTAATGTTAGCCTCTCAGAGACTGGTAGTAATGTTTAATTCTGCATAGTTAGAGTCTGTTTTATTATGGAAACAACTGGCAGAAATTGAGCCTAAACTTTTTCTCTCCCAAAACTGGGCTACAGTGTGCAAGCTGGAGTTTGGACACAGGCAGTTTTTAAAATGCTGCTATGAACACAGGCAAGTAGGTAACAAAAGCTGCACTTTCAGGAGTCAGGTGGTAGTGCAGCGGGTTAAGCGCACATCATGCAAAGCGCAAGGACCGGCGTAAGGATCCCGGTTCTAGCCCCCGGCTCCCCACCTGCAGGGGAGTCGCTTCCCAGGCGGTGAAGCAGGTCTGCAGGTGACTGTCTTTCTCTCCTCCTCTCTGTCTTCCCCTCCTCTCTCCTTTTCTCTCTATGCTATCCAACAATGATGACATCAATAACAACAAGGACAACAAAAGGGAATAAATAAATATTACAAAAAAAAGCTGTACTTTTTTTTGAATTCTTCAAGCTGGGTAGAAAACATCCAGTCAGTACTGAATCAGAATTCTCAGAAAGTTACTTTTGTTTTAGGTCAAAAGTCTCTTATTTGACATTGATACAGAGCTTTAACATTCTTTGGGAATCTGAAACTACCCTTAATAATAATCAGTGTAAGGGTACACTGTAGAGATGAAGTTCTTTTTCTCCCCCTCCAGGGTTATCGCTGGGGCTTGGTGCCTGTATTACGAATCCACTGCTCCTGGAGGCTATTTCTCCCCCTTTGTTGCACTTGTTGTTTATCGTTGTTGTTATTGCTGCCATTGTTGGATAGCACAGAGAGAAATCAAGAG
This sequence comes from Erinaceus europaeus, assembly GCF_950295315.1. Lineage (NCBI taxonomy): Eukaryota > Metazoa > Chordata > Mammalia > Eulipotyphla > Erinaceidae > Erinaceus > Erinaceus europaeus. The sequence continues at coordinate 144,357 of NC_080172.1, read as the reverse complement.
GAGGGGTAGACAGACCTACCTGCAGACCTGCTTCACCACTTGTGAAGTGACCCCTGCAGGTGGGGGGTGGGAGGCTCTAACTGGGATCCTTGCTCCAGTCCTTGTGCTTTGTGCCGCGTGTGCTTAAGAACCCACTGCGCTACCCCCGACAGAGCTGAAGTTCTAAGAGTTACCGAGCACGATTTTCCCCCCCTTGCTGTCATTTGTAATAAGTTTTGTGAGAATCCTTGGGATTAAAGTTTTGGTCACAAAAAGCAGAAACAAAACCAAGACCTACATGCTGGGTGTGCTCACTGCTCCCAAGTTGTTCTATCTTCTGAACTTCTCAAGGAATAAAAACTGATGAGAGTGAGTGTATTCATGAGCATAAGTAATATGTATATACAGTATTTTAGGATTTATTTATTAGTTAGTGGAGGACGGAAGGCAAGAGAGAACCAGATTACTGCTTGGAGGTTTTGGAGTGGAATTTAGAACCTCATGCCTGCAAGTCTTACACTCTTCTCCTATGCTACTTCCCTAGAACACGTTGCAGCTGCCTAGATTTATTTGTCTGAATTCATGTCAATTAAACACGACTTCATACTGTTAACATCAACTCTAATACCATGTGACACAGTTCATTCCAGCCTCCCCCTCTGATGATCTGTGACTGCCCTCTCCAATAGTGAGAGACCTGCCTTCCATCATGTAGTATCACTTACTTCTTTTCACACTTGGGAAAACACATGCTGTAGTTCAGAACTGTTAGCCTGCACACCAGGAGAAATGATGTTACCACCACAGTTCCTGCTGCCATGCATTTGTCTTTATTTTAGTTTATAGCCTGCACTATTTTCCAAAATCATTTAAGTAACTTTAGATCAGCATCCCCCTTCCCCGGCCTCCTTCATGACCTTGTGCCTCAGACACATGCCTGGATGCTCAAAACTCTTAATTGATTTTTTTTAACCAGAGCACTGCTCAGCTCTGGTTGATGGTGGTACAGGGGATTGAACCTGGGACTTTGGAGCCTCAGGCATGGCAGTCTCTTTGCATAACCATGATGCTATCTACCCCTGCATCAATGATGGTTTTAATAAATGTTTATTCATTTTAAATGAGAGTTGGGTGGGGGCAGTGGTGCACAAGTCACAACACACAAGGACCAGGGTTCAAGCCCCTAGCTTCAACCTACAGAGGGAAAGTTTTACAAGTGGTGAAGCAGTGCTGCAGATATCTTTCTCTTCCTCTTTCTCTTCCCTTTCCTTCTTGATTTCTCTCTATCCCTAGTAAATAAATAAATAAAAAGTATTAAAAACAAAGAGAGAGACTCGGACTGGTAATATAGTTCACTAGGGCGGATGCCTATTTTTCTATATCCAAGCCCACCCCTGCTGCACTGGGAGAAGTCTCAGTGCTGGGTGCTGTGATATCATTTCCCCTCTACCTCCATCTCTCTTTGTATCTGAAAAAGTCAGCCTGAAGTGGTGAAACCCCAGAAATGACTGGCAGGGGGAAGACTTAAGAGTGGCTAGTAGTCTTGCAGGTTTCTCTCTTTTCTCCCCCCCCCCTTTTTTTTTTTTTACACCAGAGCACTGTTCAGCTCTGGCTTACAGTGGTGTGGGGATTCAACCTGGGACCTTGGAGCTTCAGGAATGAGAGTGTTTTTGCATAACCATTATGCTATCTACCCCTGCCCTCTCTATATCCCTCCCCTCTCAATTTCTCTCTGTTCTATCAAATAAAATATAGGGGAAGAAAAGTAAGTTAAAAAATGGTCAGGAATAAAATAAAATAAAACAAGCAAGTGTGAGTTGCAGAGATCTGAGGGACACCCATTCAAGGTGACGTTGCCCTGTGACCTTTCCCACACCCACTGGCAGGTGCTTGTCTGTCTGTCATGTGCACTCAGGAAAGTCATCCGAGCTGCCTTGCTCTGTCCCTCCTCCCTCACAGCAAGGAGCAGCTCACTGACACCTTCGGGGGAAAGCCTGGGCGCAGGGCAGGACTGTCCTCACCAGGGGCCAGGTTATTTATAAGCCCAGCTGCTGCCAGTGCTCCTAGATCAGACCGGTTTGTGTCTCTGGTGCCAGTATCTTTTTTTCTTTTCCCAGTGTGGATCTGAATCTGAACAGAGCTGAGTAAACCCCGAATCAAACCACTGGGTCAATATTTGTTTCCCACCCAAAGTCAGGGCCTTGGAGGTTCAAATGTGTGTTGTGTCTCCCACTCTCTGGAGAGTAAATCCCCTCATCACTGGGAGGGAATCAATGGGGTTTTGGGGTGAGGGATGCTCCCACGAGCATCTGCCTGGACTCCTCTATGGTGTTCTTAGAAGGGGACCCCTTGGCGCTCCGCTGGCTCATAGAGGACCGCCTACCTTGACAGCGCCTCCAGGAGGTGGGTCTTAGGGTCCTGATGTGTTCTTTCTTGAGTTCCTTTATCCATAAAAGAAAAAATATCTGCCTCTGAGGGTACCTGTCTTGCCATGCAATGAACCCAGGTTTGAGCTCCTTGTTATTCCATATGGAGTGTTATGTCACTAGAGCAAGCCTTGGTGCTGTGGTGTCTCCTTTAAAAACAGTGACGATATATATATATATATTCTATTTTTATTAGTAAGAACTTAATTTAGGCTGGATTCATGATTACAAATCTTTTTTTCCTAAGATTTCTCTCTTCCTTTCCCTCTCTCCCTTCCTCTCTCCCCCTTTCTTTCCTCCTTCATTCCTTCTGTTCTCTCTTTTTCCACTAGGGTTATAGAGGGGCTCAATGTCTGTATGACACATCCCTTGCTCCCAGTGACAATCCCCCTCTTTTTAAATTTGATATGATTGAGAGGGGAGGGGGAGATAGAGAGAGAGTGACATGTCCAAGTATCTGTCTGTCTATCTATCTATCTTGTCTATCTATCTATCTTGTCTATCTATCTATCTTGTCTATCTATCTTATCTTGTCTATCTATCTAATCTATCTTATCTATCTATCTTATCTATCTATCTATCTGTCTATCTATCTATCTTGTCTATCTATCTGTCTTGTCTATCTATCTATCTATCTATCTTGTCTATCTATCTTGTCTATCTATCTAATTATCCATCTTCAAAAGCTTCACCACTTTTGAAAATTTCCCCCTGCAGGTGGGGACCTGGGGCTTGAATATGAGTCACTGAACTTTCCACCTTTCCACTTTGAACTTTTTCTTTCTCTTTTAAATATTTTATTCATTTATTTATTCCCTTTTGTTGTCCTTGTTTTATTGTTGTAGTTATTATTGTTGTTGTTATTGATGTCGTTGTTGGATAGGACAGAGAGAAATGGAGGAGAGGAAGACAGAGAGGGGGAGAGAAAGACAGACACCTGCAGACCTGCTTCACTTCTGGGAGTATGGACCGAGGGTCATTGTGGGAGCTTTCTATTATTTCCTAGGAAGATTCCATTGGGAGTGGTTGTACGGGAGCTGAGCTGCATCATGCTGTGTGTCCACAAGGTAGCAGCAAACCCTATAGTTGTGTGTAGAAATTTTATGGAATGAGGGGAGTTCAGGATTTGTGGCCTGTGGATGTGAAGCTTTGAATTGCCCAAGGATTCCAAAACCATCTGCTCTTTCAACTCAAATGTGATGACCCCGCAATTTACTTTCCAAGTGAAAAAGGTTTTTCCTTTGGTCTGGGAAGCCTCCATTAGGAGTTTGTGAATTTCTGTGCTCAGCTGCATTCTGCTGTGTGTCCACGAGAGGGCAGCACAAGAGCAGGACTGAGGCTTGTGGGCGGTGCCCTAACAGCACTGGCCAATAAGATCGCTGGCAGGATTTTGGGGCATGTGCAAAAACTGCCTGGCCTATCAGTGTGCAGGCATTGTGCAGAGGGTGGGCTTCAAAAAACAGGGGGTCAGGTGGTCACCTGGCCCGCAGGCTGCTGGAGGGTTCCTGAGTGTCTCCTCCTGGCCAAAGCTGTAACAGATTTTTCAAATTGCCTTGGTATACAGGAGCCAGGCCCTCAGGTGAGGGGTGGAGCTGCGGTCTCCACTGGAAGCTCCTGGCTCAGCCAATGGAGGCACCCATCGTCCTTGCGTCTGTCAGTAGCAAGGGCCTGGGGAGCTTCTGCTTCCTGCTCAGAGAGCGACTTTGCATGGGACATCATGCATGCCCTCTTCTGGGAATCTCTCTGAGTGTGATGTGTGGACACCAGGACACCAATGCTCAGGGCTGTGAGAGGCCACAGGAGCAATTCCCTTAGCAGGACCCAAAGGGTAGGGGTAAGGGGCTGGGTTCATCCACTATTTGTTTGGTCTAACAGAGTTCCCATCCATGTTGAAAACACAGCTCTGCTTGGGTGCTTGCTGGGCTTGTCGTCTGCTGCCCCGAGCAGTGGACCGGGAGTCTGGAGGCTGGCCAGGATAATGGCCCCTGAATTCTGAGGGGTGCCCCAACTTCCCCCGTGGGTGACAGTGTTTGGATGATAGTGAGGCATGGGACTGAATGGGGAACTCAGGAGAGCCAGACATGAGAGTCCCTTTGCATACGCATTCTTGCTTAGCCAGAGTCTGGGCTAGCTGGCTTGCCCTGACCACTTGGGTTGTCTGTAGCTGGGTTGCAGCTGATGGTGGCTTCCTAGCAGCCATGCTCTGAGACTACTACAGGTGAGTTCAAGACACACACACACACTCCTGTCCTAGCCTGGTAAAACATCACATGGCAAAGGCTGGGGTAGATCTGTGGGTATGGAGGAGAGCTGCTGCCTTACCATCTCTACAACCCAGGATTGAACCTGTCATGAATGAACGCAGTGAGGTTTTGGTGCTCTGGTCTCTTCCGGCCTCTACTTCTGCATCTCTCTCATTCTCTGTCTATCTCTCACATGCTCTCACTCACTCACTCTCCACTCATTAATATTTTGCTTATATACTTATTTTGCTGACAGACCCAGATATACAAAGAGTTACCAGAGCACTGCTGAGCTCTGGCCTGTTGTGTTGGTCATTACACCTGGGCTACTGGAGCCTCAGCTTTGTAAGTCTCTCTGGCATAGGCCATAGTCTGTCTCCTCATATCCATGCCTGTGTCTCTCGGAATTTATAATAAAGATATATATATATATATATATATATATATATATATATCACCCAGAGAAGCAGCCAGGACTAGAGAGACTGGAAATTAAACCTGCAAGTTCACAGATCAGATATATGCTATCACTGAACTTGTAAATATATATAATTTTTAGAATTGTTGACCCATGTATTTGATCTTAATTCAGAATTATCACATTTGAACCAGACTCCTTTTTCATAAATGATTGGACCAGGATGCACTACAATTATAAATAATAGAACCTTCCAGGAGCATTTCTAATAGCATTTCTATCAGCATCCATATTGTAACTATCGTTGCACAGAACTTGCCTCTTTCTTTTCTAGCCTAAGGTTCAATATATATGCATTTGTTTTCTTTCTCCAGAAATCTCAGAATTTTTGGAAGCAGCCCTCACCTTATCAGCAGTCTGTCTAGATGATTCTGCCATAATCTGGTCTTCTTGTCATTTTCATTTTTTTATTGTTTTTCAAAATCCTTCCCAAATCCTATTTATTTGCATGTTTATTTATCTAGTGAAATATCCTATGGGGAGTATTTTCTTCTGCTTGGTAGATATTGATTTATAATTGAAGGGAAATTTTGATGCACAATACATTTCCTGTCATGAAAACTACACATTCTCTTAGATTGTTCAAGATAGTGAAATCCAATGCACAATGAATGTGAACAGCATGGCTCTAAAGAATTGTCACTATTTTACTTAAAATGTTTTTTTTTAACCTCAATAATTTACTGTTGTTTATTGGGGGATTAAGGCTTTACAATCAAGGGTCAAATGTAACAGTGGGAACAGGGGTAATATTTCTCACTTTCCGTGTATTCCCGTACATTATTTTACATTTTATTTTTTTTTAAATTTTTTATTGGGGAATTAATATTTTACATTGAACAGTAAGTACAATAGTTTGTACATGCGTAACATTCCCCAGTTTCCCATATAACAATACAACCCCCACTAGGTCCTCTGAATCCTTCTTGGACCTGTATTCTCCCCACCCACCCACCCCAGAGTCTTTTACTTTGGTGCGATACACCAATTCCATTTCAGGTTCAACTTCTGTTTTCTTTTCTGATCTTGTTTTTCAACTTCTGCCTGAGAGTGAGATCATCCCATATTCATCCTTCTCTTTCTGACTTATTTCACTTAACATGAATTTTTCAAGGTCCATCCAAGATCGGCTGAAAATGGTGAAGTCACCATTTTTTACAGCTGAGTAGTATTCCATTGTGTATGTATACCACAACTTGCTCAGCCACTCATCTGTTGTTGGACACCTGGGTTACTTCCGGGTTTTGGCTATTACAAATTGTGCTGCCAAGAACATATGTGTACACAGATCTTTTTGGATGGGTGTGTTGGGTTCCTTAGGATATATTCCCAGGAGATGAATTGCAGGATCATAGGTCCATTTCTAGCCTTCTGAGAGTTCTCCAGACTGTTCTCCACAGAGGTTGTACAAATTTACATTCCCACCAGCAGTGTAGGAAGGTTCCCTTGACTCCACAGCCTCTCCAGCATTTGCTGCTGTTACCTTTTCTGATGTCTGACATTCTCACAGGAGTGAAGTGGTATCTCATTGTTGTCTTGATTTGCATTTCTCTGACAATCAGAGACTTGGAGCAGTTTTTCATGTGTTTCTTGGCCTTTTGGATCTCTTCTGTGGTGAATATTCTGTCCATGTCCTCCCCCCATTTTTGGGTGGGGTTATTTGTTTTGTAGAGTTTGGCAAGCTCTTCATATATGTTGGTTATTAAACTCTTATCTGATGTATGGCATGTAAAGATCTTCTCCCATTCTGTGAGGGGTCTCTTGGTTTGGGTAGTGGTTTCTTTTGCTGTGAAGAAGCTTTTTAATTTGATGTAGTCCCATAGGTTTATACTTGCCTTAGTCTTCTTTGTAATTGGATTCGTTTCATTGAAGATGTCTTTGAAATTTATGCGGAAAAGAGTTCTGCCAATATTTTCTTCTAAGTTTGTGGTCTAACATCCAAGTCCTTGTTCCACTTGGAATTTACTTTTGTATTTGGTGAAATACAGTGGTTCAGTTTCATTCTTCTGCATGTTTCAACCCATTGTTTCCAACACCATTTGTTGAAGAGACTCTGCTTTCCCCATGTAATAGTCTGGGCCCCTTTGTCAAAGATTAGATGTCCACAGGTGTGGGGGCTCACTTCTGGGCTCTCAATTCTATTCGACTGATCAGTGTGTCTATTCATGTTCCATTATCAAGCAGTTTTGATGACAATGGCCCTATAATACAGTTTGAGATCTGGGACTGTGATGCCTTCAGTTCTGTTCTTTTTTCTCAAGATTGTTTTGGCAATTCTAGGTCTTTTCTGGTTCCAGATAGACATTTGTAGCATTTGTTCTATTTTCCTAAAAAATGTACTTGGGATCTTGATGGGGATAGCATTAAATTTATATATGGCTCTGAGTAGTATATTCATTTTGATGATGTTAATTCTACTGACCCATGAACATAGAATATCTTTCCACTTCTTTGTGTCTTTTTCAATTTCCTTGAGTAGTGACTCATAATTTTCAGTATACAAGACTTACACTTCTCTGGTTAGGTTTACTCCTAGATATTTTATTGTTTTTGTTGCTATAATAAAAGGAATTTATTTCTGGCTTTCAATTTCTTCTAACTTAATGTTTGCATAGAGGAATGCCACTGACTTTTGAATGTTAATTTTGTAGCTTGACACCTTACTGTATTGCCTGATTATTTCCAAAAGCTTCTTGCTGGATTCCTTAATTTTTTCTGTGTATACTATATCATGTCATCTGTAAATAGGGAGAGTGACTTCTCTTCCAATCTGTATCCCTTTAATTCCTTGCTCCTGCCTGATTGCTATGGCAAGAACTTCCAACAATATGTTGAATAGTAATGGTGATAGTGGGCAGCCCTGTCTAGTACCTGATCTGAGGGGAAATGCTTCCAGTTTTTCACCATTGAGTATGATGTTGGCTATAGGTTTGCTATATATAGACTCCACTATCTTCAGGAATTTTCCATCTATTCCCATTTTTTATAGTGTTTTGATCATAAAGGGATGTTGTATTTTGTCAAAGGCTTTCTCTGCATCTATTGATATGACCATGTGGTTTTTGGTCTTTTGTTGATGTGGTGGATCACATTGATTGATTTACGTATATTAAACCAACCTTGCATGCCTAGGATAAGCCCCACTTGGTCATGATGAACAATCTTTTTGATATACTGCTGTATCCAGTTGGCTAGAATTTTGTTCAGTATTTTCGAATCTATGTTCATCAGAGATATTGGTCTGTAGTTTTCTTTTTTGGTTGTGTCCCTGTCTGCTTTTGGTATCAGAGTAATGTTGGCTTCATAGAAGCTGGCAGGGAGTATTCCAGTGTCTTCAATCTTCTGGAAGACTTTTAAAAGTAGAGGTATTAGTTCTTCTTTGAAGGTTTTGTAGAATTCATTTGTAAAACCATCTGGTCCAGGACTTATTTTGGGAGAGATTTTTGATAACTTTCAATTTCATTAGCTGTGATGGGCCTGTTCATGTTATCCACTTCCTCTTTACTTAGTTTTGGAAGTTGGTAGGTATCTAGGAAATCATTTCTTCCAGGTTCTCTAGCTTGGTGGCATACAGTTGTTCATAGAAGCCTCACATGATATGTTGAATTTCTGCAGCGTCTGTTGTGATATCTCCTCTTTCACTTAGTATCCGATTTATTTGGGTTTTCTCCCTTTTTTGTTTTGTGAGTCTGGCTAAAGGTTTGTCGATTTTGTTTACTCTTTTGAAGAACCAACATTTACTTTCAATGATCTTTTGTATGGTTTTCTTATTCTCAGTGTTATTGATTTCTGCTCTAACTTTAGTGATTTCTGTCCTTCTGGTTGCTTTAGGGTTCCTTTGTCGTTCTTCTTCTAGGTCTTTAAGATGTGCAATCAGGCTGTTTGTGCTTTTTCTTGTTTCCTACTGTGTGCTTGTATAGCTATGAACTTCCCTCTCAGTACTGCCTTAGCTGTGTCCCAAATATTTTGATAGCTTGTGTCTTCATTTTCATTGAACTATGAAAACATTTTGATTTCTTCATTTATTTCCTCTTTTACCCAGAGGTTATTAAGAAGTGTACTGTTGAGCTTCCACATTTTGGGACTATTACTAATCTTTTGTTGATTGTTAAGTGTTATGGTTTAGTTCCACTGTGGTCTGAGAAGATTCTTGGGATGATTTCAATGCTCTTGAATTTGCTGATGCTGTCTTTGTGGCCTAACATATGATCTATCCTTGAGAATGACCCATGTGGATTTGAGTAAAATGTGTATTCCAGTTTCTTGGGATGAATGACTCTGAAAATGTCCAATAGTTTATCTATCTCTTCATTTAGCTCCCTTATATCTTTGATTTTCTGCCTGGATGATCTGTCAAGTTGAGAGAGTGGGGTGTTGAAGTCCCCTACTATGATTGTGTTGCTGTTAATATATTGTTGTCTCTCTTTCAGTAGACGTTTGATGTATTTAGATGGCTTCTCATTGTGTGCATAGATGTTAATAATTGTTAAGTCCTCTTGATTGACTGATCCTCTGAGCATTAAATAGTGTCCTATCTTTTTAAAATTTTATCTATTTTAAAGTCTATCATGTCAGGTATGAGAATAGCTGTTCCTGCCCTTTTTTTGTGGGCCATTGGCTTGTATGATAGTTTTCCATCCTTTCACTTTAAGTCTGTGCTTGTCTTGTTGAGTTAGGTGGGTTTCCTGTAGACAGCATATTGTTGGGTTGTGTTTTCTGATCCATCTTCCTACTCTGTCTTTTGATAGGCGAATTCAGGCCATTGACATTTATTGACATCAAAGATTGAAGATATTTTAACACCATTCTTGTAGAGTTTTAGAGTGTTCTGATATATGTCCTATTTATGATGGTCTGACTGTTTATAGAAGACCTTTCAGAACTTCTTTCAGGGCAGGCTTGGTGATAGTTGATTCCTTCAACTGTTGCTTGTCTGAGAAGTTTTTGATGCCTCCATCTAGTCTGAATGACAGTCTAGCAGGATACAGTAGTCTTGGTTGAAAGCCTTTCTCATTGAGCACTTGATAGATATCTTGCCATTGTCTTCTGGCCTGTAGTGTTTGTGTGGAGAAGTATGCTGCTAATCTTAATGGGTTTTCCTCTGTAGGTGACTCTCTTGCAGCCTTCAGGATCCTTTCTTTATCCTTATTCCTTTCTATTCTAAATATCATGTGTCTTGGTGTCTTTAAGTCTGGGTTAATTCTGTTTGGGACCCTCTGGGCTTCTTGAATCTTTATGTCTTTGATGTTGTCTAGACTATAGAAGTTTTCAGCTATTATGGCCTGAAGAATGCTTTCTTCCTCTCCCTCTCTTTCTTCCTCTGGTAAGCCAATAATGCGTATATTGTTTCTTTTGAAGTCATCCCATAGGTCTCTGTTGTTCTTTTCAGCATCTCTTAATGTGTTTTTGAGATCTCTTACTTCTTTTTTAGTTGTCTCTAATTTGTCCTCGATCTTGCTAATTCAGTCTTCAGCCTAATTGATTCTATTCTCTGCCCTCTGCTGTTTTCTGGAGTTCATCTATTTTGTGACCCTGTTCTGATACTGTTTAAGCTTGTTCAGCTAGTTGTGTTCTTAGCTCAGCTATTTCAGCTTTCAGCTCTCTAATAACCTTGAGATAGTTAGTGTTTTCTTCCAGAGTCTCATTTATTGTTCCTGTATTTCTGATTACAATTCTTTCAAACTCTTTACTCACTCCTGTGATTATTTCCTTAGGTAATGTTTGGATGTTGAAGTCATTTTGTGCTTCACCCTTTGGGAGGCTTTTAGCTGGACTCTTATCCTGGTTCATTTCTCCAATATTTCTTCTTGTTGGCTTACCCATTTTATATGTTATGAGTTCCCTCTCTTAGTACTTTTCAAATTACTGATTACTATTTCCTGGATTGACTTGTGTCTAAGTAAAGTAATTAAAGGGTTCACAGTAGTGGAAGTTAACAGTTTCAATAGTATTTTAATCCCTGAGTTGGGGCTCAGTGATTTAAAAAGTGATTTTTTTCTTCTCTGTAGGCTATGGGAGCCTGAGGGCTTCTAAACTATAAGTAGGATTCTTAATCACTGACTCCTGACCAAGAGATAAGGCAGGGTGTGGCAGAGATAGTCCATTGGTTATGCAAAGAGACTTTTACAGCCACCAAGGTATAGTCTTCTCCTGAGTTTCCTGGTTAGATCTCTGTCCCCCGGTGTCCCTCCCTGCCGCTGCTCCAGATTCTGAGGGCAGTAGCAATGGAGACTCAGAGTTGCACTTGGTGAGTCTCTGGGGAGTCCTCTCCTCCCTTCAGCTGTCCTCTTGTTGGTGGAGCAGACTGGAGGTGGTGTCTCAACTGATAAACTGCTGAACTGTTAGCAGTCAATTAGTCTCTCCCTAGGCTCTTCTGTCACCAGCGACACATGTTTGCACTCACCAGTGATTTGGTGGGTTCCTGTAGTTGTTCTAGTCCTGTCTTGTTTCGGTCCCAGGTGGTCTCCTTTGGTATTCCTAGTTGATCCGGGAGAGGAGAGGAGAGGAGAGAACCAGATCTGCTGCTGCTTGTAGCCCTGCCTCCGGAAGTCTCCTAGAAGTTTATCTTTTTATAGTGATATTGTTACCTGATATTTTGATGGAAGTGTGTTAACATGATAAAAGTATAGAAAAATGAAACTAAGCGGCTGGTGAGACAGCATAATGGTTCTGGCAAAAGACTCTCAGGCCCTGCAGCCCCAGGTTTGATCCCTAGCACCACCATCAGCCAGAGCTGAGCAGGGCTGTTAACTCTCTCCCTGTCTATTTCTCTCCCATGTCTCTGTTTCTCTTTCATTAAAAAAATTGTAGAAACCAAACCTAAGGAGTTAAGTTTAGACATGCTATAAAACTTAAGTAACTCAAGAGTAACAGTTTTAAATCTTTACTTTTGAAAAAAATTTAATTTGGGGAATAATTCAGTGTTGAAAATTGAGTTTAAAGTGCAGAAAGTCCTCACTGTCCTTGCCTCTGATATGCAAAGACCCACTGTCTATGAGCTTCACACATTTCAGTGATTTATTGGTTATGATCAGTAAACCGCCTCTGACACATCACTACCACCCATTACAATTTGTGTTAAAGTTTACCTTTAGTGTTGTACATTCTGTGCGTATGAACCAGTGTTCGACAGTTCCAAGAACACCTATTATTTACAATTGTTGACTTGAAAATGAAAGTTTTGGCCAATGTTGAACAAAAGGACAGCATTCAAGGATCTTTCTTCCTTTCTTTCATCCTCCCCCCCCCAAAGCACTGCTTAGCTCTGGTTTATGGTGGTGCAAGGGATTGAACCTGGAGACAAATTCCCAGACAGGGGAATCTTTTTACATAATCATTATGCTATTTCCCTCACCCCTGGATTATTGGTACATTACTGATCCTAGACTTTTTAAAAAATATTTTATTTATGAGAAAGATAGGAGAAGAGAGAGAACCAGACATCACTCTGACACATGTGCTGCCAGGAATCGAACTCGGGACCTCATGCTTGAGAGTCCAAAGCTGTATCACTGCGCCACTTCCCGGACCACCCTAGACATTTTTTAAATGAAGTCCAGCCTATTAGTCATTCATTCTGTAAATCGTACCATTGGTGCTGTATTTTTAAAGTCATAATCCATTTTAAAGTAGGGGAAGGACATAGAATCTTCATCAAAGACAATATACAGATGGCCAAGAAACATGAAAAAAGGCTCAAAGTTAGGGATGATCAGAGAAACACAAAGGCCACAGTGAGATACTACTTCATGCCCTTAAGACTGTCATACATAAGGACAGAAACCACAAGTGCCAGTGATGGGGGTTGGTGGGAACATTTCTATACTGCTAATGAGACTGTAGATTGGTCTAACTCCCGTGGAGTTAGAACCTTCTCTGGAGAGTCCTCAAGAGCACAAAAACGCTGCTCAAAGCAATTTATGTACAACCATGTTCATAGCAGCTTGGTTTATAACTGCTCGAACTTGGAAACAAACCAGATGCCCAACAGCAGATGAGTGGCTGAGAAAGTTGTGGCCTGTACACACAGTGGAAAACTACATATGCAATCAGCCCTTTGCCTTGTCCCTGGTGGAATGTTAAGGAATCATGATAAGAGATACACCAAGAGGAGGACAAATACACAGTGACCTCACTTATAGAGGGAGACTAAGAAGCAAGGAAAAAGGGAAGCACAGGGTAAGACTTGGGCTAGGTCAGGTGTGCTGCAGCCAAGCAAAGCACCTTGGGAGAGGTGGAGAAAGGAGGGGTGCAGAGGGGGTGGGGACCCACTCAAGGAGGCTGCACAGGAGTGGTGTATAAACACCTGCCACAGGGAAATAATGTGACATAAAGCATCGTCTCCCTAATAAAATGAAAAAAAAAAAAGCCATTACCATCACCACTATTGGTTTGGTTCTCTCTTGTGTTATCATTCAGACTTTTTAAAGGTTTCTTTCTTTCTGATGTGATATGTAGGCTGATGGGGGAGGGGGCAGAGAGAGAAAGACAGAGCTGGAGCATAATGGTTATGCAAACAGATTCTCATGCCAGAGGCTACAAGGGTCCAGATTTATACCTCACAGCACCATAAGCCAGAGCTGAACAGTTCTGTGCTACAAGATAAAAAAGAGGTGGGGGGGACAGAGGGAGAGAGAGGCACCAACCACCTACCACTTAATAAGAGCAGTCTGGTTTATTCAGTGCTGGGGCTCAAACTCACAGCCTCATACTTCTATCTTTTGCACCAATTCCCAGGCTGCACCTTTACATTTTTTTTTTTGCCACCAAAGTTATCTTTGTGGCTTGGTGCCTGCATAGCCCCAGTTTCCATAGCAGTCTTGTGGTTTTTTTGTTTGTTTGTTTGTTTGTTTGTTTAGATTAAGGATAAGTGGCAAGGAGAGGGACAGAGACACAGGAGAGATGTTTACTACCTGCAGCACTGCTTCAATGCTAATGAAGCTTCTTCCCCAGACTCATTCTACAAGTGTGCCGCCACCTGGCTCCTCTTTCAGAAAGAGGAGTTTGCAGCTTACAGTGTGCAGCTGACATCTAGGTCTGTTAACTATTTGGAGTTGAATTTTTGTGAAGGGTTAAAGGCCTGAATTCAATTTTATTATTTATTTTGTATGTGGATCATGAATTGTTCCAGTACTACTTACAGAAAATTTCAGGCCATGTGGTGGCACCTGGGTGAGCACACATGTTACAATGTGCAAAGACCTGAGTTCAAGACCTCAGTCCTCACAGGCAGGGGGAAAGCTTTGTGAATGGTGAATCAGGGCTTCAGGTGTCTGTTTCTCTGACTCTCTCCTTCTCCATCTCCCACTTCCTTCCTTTCAATTTCTGGGTGTCTCTATCCAATAATTAATAAAATAAGAAAAGAAAATTTGTAATGCCATTACTTATGCATAGCTATCTTTCTACTTACCCACTCCATTTTCTTTCCCCCAGTCTCTGTCAACACTACCATAATTTTCACAGTCTTAGAGCCAGTTTGGTTGTTTTTAAAAAATATTTTATTTGTTTATTTATTGCCCTTGTTTTTTTCATTGTTGTAGTTATTGTTATTGTTTTTGATGTTGTTGCCAGATAGGACAGAAAAATGGAGAGAGGAGGGGAAGACAGAAAGGGAGAGAAAGACACCTACGGACCTGCTTCACCGCTTGTGAAGCGACTCCCCTGCAGGTGGAGAGCGGAGGTGGGGGGCTCAAACCGGGATCCTTGTGCTTTGCGCCATGTGCGCTTAACCCGCTGTGCTACCGCCCCACACCCCACACCCTGGTTCGGTTATTTTAAAGTTTCCTCTTGCTATCTATATTCCACATATGAATGAAAGTATCTAGTATTTGTCTTCTGCTTCCTTACGTAGTTCACTTAGAGTAATCACCTCCAGTTTCAGCCATTTTATTCTTTTTTTATTTCTTCTGCTGGTCCTTGTGCTTTGGGCCATGTGCGCTTAACCAGCTGTGCTACCCCGACTCCCTCTATTCTTTTTTTATTTCTTTATTGGGGGATTAATGGTTTACAGTTGACAGTAAAATAAATAGTTTGTACATGCATACATTTCTCACTTTTCCACATAGCAATTCAACCCCCACTAGGTCCTCCCTCCACCTTCATGTTCCAGGCCCTGAATCCTCCCCACAACCCCAGTGTCTTTTACTTCGGTGCAGTGCACCAACAGCCATTTTATTCTAAAGTACATAGTGTCATGGGGCCAGGCAGTGGCGCACCTGGTTAAAAGCACACATTACAGTGTGCAAGGACCCAGGTTCAAGTCCCTGGTCCCTGCAGGGGGGAAGCTTCAGGAGTGGTGAAGCAGGGCTGTAGGTGTCTCAGTCTTTTCCCCTCTCTACCCCTACCCCAAATTTCTGTGTCTATCCAAAAATAGATAAATTAATAACAAATAAAAATAAAAATGGTAAGCTATGTGGTCTGGGAGGTGGCACAGTGGCTAAAGCATTGGACTCTCAAGTGTGAGGTCCTGAGTTCAGTCTCTGGCAGCACATGTACCAGACGTATGTCTGGTTCTTTCTCTC
Source organism: Erinaceus europaeus (assembly GCF_950295315.1). Taxonomy (NCBI): domain Eukaryota; kingdom Metazoa; phylum Chordata; class Mammalia; order Eulipotyphla; family Erinaceidae; genus Erinaceus; species Erinaceus europaeus. The sequence continues at coordinate 128,711 of NC_080172.1, read as the reverse complement.
TCTCTCCTCCCATCTTTCAGGAAATTAGTAAATAAAGGACAAGCGCAGTATCACTTTTCTAATGGCATACTGTTTCATGGAGCTTGTCCAGTCAGCCGTCAGTAGGCAGTTAGGTCAGTTCTCTACTGGCTGTTGTGAGCAGAGCAGCTGTAAATGTACGGGTGCTTGTGTAAGGCTCCTGGCTTTCACTCTTTCTCTCTTGTAGAGTATCCACTCAGTAGTAATTGAGCTCCAAGGACACAATAGGTCTCATCTATTTATTTATATTTTATTTTATTTTGCCTCCAGAGTTATTGCTGGGACTCGGTGCCTGCACTACAAATCCACTGCTCCTGGAGGCTATTTTTTCCCTTTTGTTGCCCATCATTGTTATTGCTGTTGTTGGATAGGACAGAGAGAAATCGAGAAAGAAGGGGAAGACAGAAACAAAAAATGTACTGCATTAGGGTGAGCCAAATAGCTCTGTAAGACCACTTAATGTCTTTGTAAGTACAGAAAAAGCAAGCCAGGTCACTTGCTCTCCTACTGTTTATTGAGTGCTTATTTCATGTCATGCTCTGTTGGGTGCTTGAGCTGTGGTGATGAAGAAAAGAATTCTAATTCATACTTCCAGGTAGCCAGTGGTCAATGTAAACAGAATGCCTCTGTAGCATAAATAACAAGTACCATACCAAGGCAGGCCAGTAGACCTTCTGGTGCAGATACACAGTTCATGCTCATTAGACTCAGGAAGTGCAGGATAATGCCAATATTAGCTGCATCAGCACATTGGAATGAAGTGCAGAAGGAAAGAAGAGGAAGGAGGGCAAGTCTGCTGTCCCAAGGCAGCTAGAAACATTTTCTCTGCTGCCTATTTTTGTATTATCTGTTACTTTTTATTAATGCAATCTATTTTGCTTAGATGTGAAATAGTGAGATTGAACAGATTATATTCCACATAAGTGGTATTCTCCTAGATATACAGAGATCCGTATTCATGCTAAGTGATTACTCTTGGGAGGTTATTTGCAGTTTTGATAAGCAAAGTGAGTTAACACATCAAAGACAAACAGAACAATGAGGACTTGTGGGGTAGGGATGAGGGTGGTTGACTGGACTCTGTTAAAGAATTGCTGTCTTCTGAGTATCATGTGTATATCAAACTAGTATCAAAGGAAGTTTATGTATCAATTTAAAAGGAGAGAGGGATTGCAAAATAGCTCACTTGGATAGTTGCTTTCAGATTGAGCCTAATCCTCACAGCCTTGAAACACTTTGGAACTATGGTCTCTCGGTGATAGTTGTTTTCAGATTGAGCCTAATCCTCACTGCCTTGAAGGACTCTGGTACTGTGGTCTCTCGGTGTTAGATGCTTTCAGACTGAGCCTAATCCTCACAGCCTTGAAGCACTTTGGTACTGTGGTCTCTCGGTGATAGTTGTTTTCAGATTGAGCCTAATCCTCACTGCCTTGAAGGACTCTGGTACTGTGGTCTCTCGGTGTTAGATGCTTTCAGACTGAGCCTAATCCTCACAGCCTTGAAGCACTTTGGTACTGTGGACTCTCGGTGATAGTTGCTTTCAGACTGAGCCTAATCCTCAAAGCCTTGAAGCCCTTTAGTACTGCGGTCTCTTGGTGTTAGATGCTGTCAGACTTAGCCTAATCCTCACAGCCTTGAAGCACTTTGGTACTGTGGTCTCTCGGTGTTAGATGCTTTCAGACTGAGCCTAATCCACACAGCCTTGAAGCACTTTGGTACTGTGGTCTCTCGGTGATAGTTGCTTTCAGATTGAGCCTAATCCTCACTGCCTTGAAGCACTTTGGTACTGTGGTCCTCGGTGATAGTTGCTTTCAGATTGAGCCTAATCCTCACTGCCTTGAAGCACTTTGGTACTGTGGTCTCTCGGTGTTAGATGCTTTCAGACTGAGCCTCATCCTCACAGCCTTGAAGCACTTTGGTACTGTGGTCCTCGGTGATAGTTGCTTTCAGATTGAGCCTAATCCTCACAGCATTGAAGCACTTTGGTACTGTGGTCTCTCGGTGTTAGTTGCTTTCAGATTGAGCCTAATCCTCACTGCCTTGAAGCACTTTGGTACTGTGGTCTCTCGGTGATAGTTGCTTTCAGATTGAGCCTAATCCTCACTGCCTTGAAGCACTTTGGTACTGTGGTCCTCGGTGATAGTTGCTTTCAGATTGAGCCTAATCCTCACAGCCTTGAAGCACTTTGGTACTGTGGTCTCTCGGTGTTAGATGCTTTCAGACTGAGCCTAATCCTCACTGCCTTGAAGCACTTTGGTACTGTGGTCTCTCGGTGTTAGATGCTTTCAGACTGAGCCTCATCCTCACAGCCTTGAAGCACTTTGGTACTGTGGTCTCTCGGTGATAGTTGCTTTCAGATTGAGCCTAATCCTCACTGCCTTGAAGCACTTTGGTACTGTGGTCCTCGGTGATAGTTGCTTTCAGATTGAGCCTAATCCTCACAGCCTTGAAGCACTTTGGTACTGTGGTCTCTCGGTGTTAGATGCTTTCAGACTGAGCCTAATCCTCACTGCCTTGAAGCACTTTGGTACTGCGGTCTCTCAGTGTTAGATGCTTTCAGACTAAGCCTAATCCTCACTGCCTTGAAGCACTTTGGTACTGTGGTCTCTCGGTGTTAGATGCTTTCAGACTGAGCCTCATCCTCACAGCCTTGAAGCACTTTGGTACTGTGGTCTCTCGGTGATAGTTGCTTTCAGATTGAGCCTAATCCTCACTGCCTTGAAGCACTTTGGTACTGTGGTCTCTCGTTGATAGTTGCTTTCAGATTGAGCCTAATCCTCACTGCCTTGAAGCACTTTGGTACTGTGGTCTCTCGGTGTTAGATGCTTTCAGACTGAGCCTAATCCTCACAGCCTTGAAGCACTTTGGTACTGTGGTCTCTCGGTGTTAGATGCTGTCAAACTGAGCCTAATCCTCACTGCCTTGAAGCACTTTGGTACTGTGGTCTCTCGGTGTTAGATGCTGTCAAACTGAGCCTAATCCTCACTGCCTTGAAGCACTTTGGTACTGTGGTCTCTCGGTGTTAGATGCTTTCAGACTGAGCCTAATACTCACTGCCTTAAAGCCCTTTAGTACTGTGGTCTCTCGGTGTTAGATGTTTTCAGACTGAGCCTAATCCTCACAGCCTTGAAGCCCTTTGCTACTGTGGTCTCTCGGTGATAGTTGCTTTCAGACTGAGCCTAATCCTCACAGCCTAGTAGCACTTTGGTACTGTGGTCTCTCGGTGATAGTTGCTTTCAGACTGAGCCTAATCCTCACAGCCTTGAAGCCCTTTGCTACTGTGGTCTCTCGGTGATAGTTGCTTTCAGACTGAGCCTAATCCTCACAGCCTTGAAGCACTTTGGTACTGTGGTCTCTCGGTGTTAGTTGCTTTCAGAGTGAGCCTAATCCTCACTGCCTTGAAGCACTTTGGTACTGTGGTCTCTCGGTGTTAGATGCTTTCAGACTGAGCCTAATCCTCTCAGTCTTGAAGCACTTTGGTACTGTGGTCTCTCGGTGTTAGATGCTTTCAGACTGAGCCTAATCCTCACTGCCTTGAAGCACTTTGGTACTGTGGTCTCTCGGTGTTAGATGCTTTCAGACTGAGCCTAATCCTCACAGCCTTGAAGCACTTTGGTACTGTGGACTCTCGGTGATAGTTGCTTTCAGACTGAGCCTAATCCTCAAAGCCTTGAAGCCCTTTAGTACTGCGGTCTCTTGGTGTTAGATGCTGTCAGACTTAGCCTAATCCTCACAGCCTTGAAGCACTTTGGTACTGTGGTCTCTCGGTGTTAGATGCTTTCAGACTGAGCCTAATCCACACAGCCTTGAAGCACTTTGGTACTGTGGTCTCTCGGTGATAGTTGCTTTCAGATTGAGCCTAATCCTCACTGCCTTGAAGCACTTTGGTACTGTGGTCCTCGGTGATAGTTGCTTTCAGATTGAGCCTAATCCTCACTGCCTTGAAGCACTTTGGTACTGTGGTCTCTCGGTGTTAGATGCTTTCAGACTGAGCCTCATCCTCACAGCCTTGAAGCACTTTGGTACTGTGGTCCTCGGTGATAGTTGCTTTCAGATTGAGCCTAATCCTCACAGCCTTGAAGCACTTTGGTACTGTGGTCTCTCGGTGTTAGTTGCTTTCAGATTGAGCCTAATCCTCACTGCCTTGAAGCACTTTGGTACTGTGGTCTCTCGGTGATAGTTGCTTTCAGATTGAGCCTAATCCTCACTGCCTTGAAGCACTTTGGTACTGTGGTCCTCGGTGATAGTTGCTTTCAGATTGAGCCTAATCCTCACAGCCTTGAAGCACTTTGGTACTGTGGTCTCTCGGTGTTAGATGCTTTCAGACTGAGCCTAATCCTCACTGCCTTGAAGCACTTTGGTACTGTGGTCTCTCGGTGTTAGATGCTTTCAGACTGAGCCTCATCCTCACAGCCTTGAAGCACTTTGGTACTGTGGTCTCTCGGTGATAGTTGCTTTCAGATTGAGCCTAATCCTCACTGCCTTGAAGCACTTTGGTACTGTGGTCCTCGGTGATAGTTGCTTTCAGATTGAGCCTAATCCTCACAGCCTTGAAGCACTTTGGTACTGTGGTCTCTCGGTGTTAGATGCTTTCAGACTGAGCCTAATCCTCACTGCCTTGAAGCACTTTGGTACTGCGGTCTCTCAGTGTTAGATGCTTTCAGACTAAGCCTAATCCTCACTGCCTTGAAGCACTTTGGTACTGTGGTCTCTCGGTGTTAGATGCTTTCAGACTGAGCCTCATCCTCACAGCCTTGAAGCACTTTGGTACTGTGGTCTCTCGGTGATAGTTGCTTTCAGATTGAGCCTAATCCTCACTGCCTTGAAGCACTTTGGTACTGTGGTCTCTCGTTGATAGTTGCTTTCAGATTGAGCCTAATCCTCACTGCCTTGAAGCACTTTGGTACTGTGGTCTCTCGGTGTTAGATGCTTTCAGACTGAGCCTAATCCTCACAGCCTTGAAGCACTTTGGTACTGTGGTCTCTCGGTGTTAGATGCTGTCAAACTGAGCCTAATCCTCACTGCCTTGAAGCACTTTGGTACTGTGGTCTCTCGGTGTTAGATGCTGTCAAACTGAGCCTAATCCTCACTGCCTTGAAGCACTTTGGTACTGTGGTCTCTCGGTGTTAGATGCTTTCAGACTGAGCCTAATACTCACTGCCTTAAAGCCCTTTAGTACTGTGGTCTCTCGGTGTTAGATGTTTTCAGACTGAGCCTAATCCTCACAGCCTTGAAGCCCTTTGCTACTGTGGTCTCTCGGTGATAGTTGCTTTCAGACTGAGCCTAATCCTCACAGCCTAGTAGCACTTTGGTACTGTGGTCTCTCGGTGATAGTTGCTTTCAGACTGAGCCTAATCCTCACAGCCTTGAAGCCCTTTGCTACTGTGGTCTCTCGGTGATAGTTGCTTTCAGACTGAGCCTAATCCTCACAGCCTAGTAGCACTTTGGTACTGTGGTCTCTCGGTGATAGTTGCTTTCAGACTGAGCCTAATCCTCTCAGTCTTGAAGCACTTTGGTACTGTGGTCTCTCGGTGTTAGATGCTTTCAGACTGAGCCTAATCCTCACTGCCTTGAAGCACTTTGGTACTGTGGTCTCTCGGTGTTAGATGCTTTCAGACTGAGCCTAATCCTCACAGCCTTGAAGCACTTTGGTACTGTGGTCTCTCGGTGTTAGTTGCTTTCAGAGTGAGCCTAATCCTCACTGCCTTGAAGCACTTTGGTACTGTGGTCTCTCGGTGTTAGATGCTTTCAGACTGAGCCTAATCCTCTCAGTCTTGAAGCACTTTGGTACTGTGGTCTCTCGGTGTTAGATGCTTTCAGACTGAGCCTAATCCTCACTGCCTTGAAGCACTTTGGTACTGTGGTCTCTCGGTGTTAGATGCTTTCAGACTGAGCCTAATCCTCACAGCCTTGAAGCACTTTGGTACTGTGGTCTCTCGGTATTAGATGCTTTCATACTGAGCCTAATCCTCACAGCCTTGAAGCACTTTGGTACTGTGGTCTCTCGGTGATAGTTGCTTTCATATTGAGCCTAATCCTCACTGCCTTGAAGCACTTTGGTACTGTGGTCTCTCGGTGTTAGATGCTTTCAGACTGAGCCTAATCCTCACAGCCTTGAAGCACTTTGGTACTGTGGTCTCTCGGTGTTAGATGCTTTCAGACTGAATCTAATCCTCGCAGCCTTGAAGCACTTTGGTACCTGGTCTCTCGGTGTTAGACGCTTTCAGACTGAGCCTAATCCTCACAGCCTTGAAGCACTTTGGTACTGTGGTCTCTCGGTGTTAGATGCTTTCAGACTGAGCCTAATCCTCACAGCCTTGAAGCACTTTGGTACTGTGGTCTCTTGGTGTTAGATGCTGTCAGACTTAGCCTAATCCTCACAGCCTTGAAGCACTTTGGTACTGTGGTCTCTCGGTGTTAGATGCTTTCAGACTGAGCCTAATCCACACAGCCTTGAAGCACTTTGGTACTGTGGTCCTCGGTGATAGTTGCTTTCAGATTGAGCCTAATCCTCACTGCCTTGAAGCACTTTGGTACTGTGGTCTCTCGGTGTTAGATGCTTTCAGACTGAGCCTCATCCTCACAGCCTTGAAGCACTTTGGTACTGTGGTCCTCGGTGATAGTTGCTTTCAGATTGAGCCTAATCCTCACAGCCTTGAAGCACTTTGGTACTGTGGTCTCTCGGTGTTAGTTGCTTTCAGATTGAGCCTAATCCTCACTGCCTTGAAGCACTTTGGTACTGTGGTCTCTCGGTGATAGTTGCTTTCAGATTGAGCCTAATCCTCACTGCCTTGAAGCACTTTGGTACTGTGGTCCTCGGTGATAGTTGCTTTCAGATTGAGCCTAATCCTCACAGCCTTGAAGCACTTTGGTACTGTGGTCTCTCGGTGTTAGATGCTTTCAGACTGAGCCTAATCCTCACTGCCTTGAAGCACTTTGGTACTGTGGTCTCTCGGTGTTAGATGCTTTCAGACTGAGCCTCATCCTCACAGCCTTGAAGCACTTTGGTACTGTGGTCTCTCGGTGATAGTTGCTTTCAGATTGAGCCTAATCCTCACTGCCTTGAAGCACTTTGGTACTGTGGTCCTCGGTGATAGTTGCTTTCAGATTGAGCCTAATCCTCACTGCCTTGAAGCACTTTGGTACTGTGGTCTCTCGGTGTTAGATGCTTTCAGACTGAGCCTCATCCTCACAGCCTTGAAGCACTTTGGTACTGTGGTCCTCGGTGATAGTTGCTTTCAGATTGAGCCTAATCCTCACTGCCTTGAAGCACTTTGGTACTGTGGTCTCTCGGTGTTAGATGCTTTCAGACTGAGCCTCATCCTCACAGCCTTGAAGCACTTTGGTACTGTGGTCTCTCGGTGTTAGTTGCTTTCAGATTGAGCCTAATCCTCACTGCCTTGAAGCACTTTGGTACTGTGGTCTCTCGGTGATAGTTGCTTTCAGATTGAGCCTAATCCTCACTGCCTTGAAGCACTTTGGTACTGTGGTCCTCGGTGATAGTTGCTTTCAGATTGAGCCTAATCCTCACAGCCTTGAAGCACTTTGGTACTGTGGTCTCTCGGTGTTAGATGCTTTCAGACTGAGCCTAATCCTCACTGCCTTGAAGCACTTTGGTACTGCGGTCTCTCAGTGTTAGATGCTTTCAGACTAAGCCTAATCCTCACTGCCTTGAAGCACTTTGGTACTGTGGTCTCTCGGTGTTAGATGCTTTCAGACTGAGCCTCATCCTCACAGCCTTGAAGCACTTTGGTACTGTGGTCTCTCGGTGATAGTTGCTTTCAGATTGAGCCTAATCCTCACTGCCTTGAAGCACTTTGGTACTGTGGTCTCTCGTTGATAGTTGCTTTCAGATTGAGCCTAATCCTCACTGCCTTGAAGCACTTTGGTACTGTGGTCTCTCGGTGTTAGATGCTTTCAGACTGAGCCTAATCCTCACAGCCTTGAAGCACTTTGGTACTGTGGTCTCTCGGTGTTAGATGCTGTCAAACTGAGCCTAATCCTCACTGCCTTGAAGCACTTTGGTACTGTGGTCTCTCGGTGTTAGATGCTTTCAGACTGAGCCTAATACTCACTGCCTTAAAGCCCTTTAGTACTGTGGTCTCTCGGTGTTAGATGTTTTCAGACTGAGCCTAATCCTCACAGCCTTGAAGCCCTTTGCTACTGTGGTCTCTCGGTGATAGTTGCTTTCAGACTGAGCCTAATCCTCACAGCCTTGTAGCACTTTGGTACTGTGGTCTCTCGGTGATAGTTGCTTTCAGACTGAGCCTAATCCTCACAGCCTTGAAGCCCTTTGCTACTGTGGTCTCTCGGTGATAGTTGCTTTCAGACTGAGCCTAATCCTCACAGCCTTGAAGCACTTTGGTACTGTGGTCTCTCGGTGTTAGTTGCTTTCAGAGTGAGCCTAATCCTCACTGCCTTGAAGCACTTTGGTACTGTGGTCTCTCGGTGTTAGATGCTTTCAGACTGAGCCTAATCCTCTCAGTCTTGAAGCACTTTGGTACTGTGGTCTCTCGGTGTTAGATGCTTTCAGACTGAGCCTAATCCTCACTGCCTTGAAGCACTTTGGTACTGTGGTCTCTCGGTGTTAGATGCTTTCAGACTGAGCCTAATCCTCACAGCCTTGAAGCACTTTGGTACTGTGGTCTCTCGGTGTTAGTTGCTTTCAGAGTGAGCCTAATCCTCACTGCCTTGAAGCACTTTGGTACTGTGGTCTCTCGGTGTTAGATGCTTTCAGACTGAGCCTAATCCTCTCAGTCTTGAAGCACTTTGGTACTGTGGTCTCTCGGTGTTAGATGCTTTCAGACTGAGCCTAATCCTCACTGCCTTGAAGCACTTTGGTACTGTGGTCTCTCGGTGTTAGATGCTTTCAGACTGAGCCTAATCCTCACAGCCTTGAAGCACTTTGGTACTGTGGTCTCTCGGTATTAGATGCTTTCATACTGAGCCTAATCCTCACAGCCTTGAAGCACTTTGGTACTGTGGTCTCTCGGTGATAGTTGCTTTCATATTGAGCCTAATCCTCACTGCCTTGAAGCACTTTGGTACTGTGGTCTCTCGGTGTTAGATGCTTTCAGACTGAGCCTAATCCTCACAGCCTTGAAGCACTTTGGTACTGTGGTCTCTCGGTGTTAGATGCTTTCAGACTGAATCTAATCCTCGCAGCCTTGAAGCACTTTGGTACCTGGTCTCTCGGTGTTAGACGCTTTCAGACTGAGCCTAATCCTCACAGCCTTGAAGCACTTTGGTACTGTGGTCTCTCGGTGTTAGAAGCTTTCAGACTGAGCCTAATCCTCACAGCCTTGAAGCACTTTGGTACTGTGGTCTCTCGGTGTTAGATGCTTTCAGACTGAGCCTAATCCTCACTGCCTTGAAGCACTTTGGTACTGTGGTCTCTCGGTGTTAGATGCTTTCAGACTGAGCCTAATCCTCTCAGCCTTGAAGCACTTTGGTACTGTGGTCTCTCGGTGTTAGATGCTTTCAGACTGAGCCTAATCCTCACTGCCTTGAAGCACTTTGGTACTGTGGTCTCTCGGTGTTAGATGCTTTCAGACTGATCCTAATCCTCACAGCCTTGAAGCACTTTGGTACTGTGGTCTCTCGGTGTTAGGTGCTTTCAGACTGAGCCTAATCCTCACAGCCTTGATGCACTTTGGTACTGTGGTCTCTCGGTGTTAGATGCTTTCAGACTGAGCCTAATCCTCACAGCCTTGAAGCACTTTGGTACTGTGGTCTCTCGGTGTTAGTTGCTTTCAGAGTGAGCCTAATCCTCACTGCCTTGAAGCACTTTGGTACTGTGGTCTCTCGGTGTTAGATGCTTTCAGACTGAGCCTAATCCTCTCAGTCTTGAAGCACTTTGGTACTGTGGTCTCTCGGTGTTAGATGCTTTCAGACTGAGCCTAATCCTCACTGCCTTGAAGCACTTTGGTACTGTGGTCTCTCGGTGTTAGATGCTTTCAGACTGAGCCTAATCCTCACAGCCTTGAAGCACTTTGGTACTGTGGTCTCTCGGTGTTAGATGCTTTCAGACTGAGCCTAATCCTCACAGCCTTGAAGCACTTTGGTACTGTGGTCTCTCGGTGTTAGATGCTTTCAGACTGAGCCTAATCCTCACTGCCTTGAAGCACTTTGGTACTGTGGTCTCTCGGTGATAGTTGCTTTCAGACTGAGCCTAATCTTCACTGCCTTGAAGCACTTTGGTACTGTGGTCTCTCGGTGTTAGATGCTTTCAGACTGAGCCTAATCCTCACTGCCTTGAAGCACTTTGGTACTGTGGTCTCTCGGTGTTAGATGCTTTCAGACTGAGCCTAATCCTCACTGCCTTGAAGCACTTTGGTACTGTGGTCTCTCGGTGTTAGATGCTTTCAGACTGAGCCTAATCCTCACAGCCTTGAAGCACTTTGGTACTGTGGTCTCTCGGTGTTAGATGCTTTCAGACTGAGCCTAATCCTCACTGCCTTGAAGCACTTTGGTACTGTGGTCTCTCGGTGTTAGATGCTTTCAGACTGAGCCTAATCCTCACAGCCTTGAAGCACTTTGGTACTGTGGCCTCTCGGTGATAGCTGCTTTCAGACTGAGCCTAATCCTCACAGCCTTGAAGCACTTTGGTACTGTGGTCTCTCGGTGTTAGATGCTTTCAGACTGAGCCTTATCCTCACAGCCTTGAAGCACTTTGGTACTGTGGTCTCTCGGTGATAGTTGCTTTCAGACTGAGCCTAATCCTCACTGCCTTGAAGCACTTTGGTACTGTGGTCTCTCGGTGATAGTTGCTTTCAGATGAGCCTAATCTTCACAGCCTTGAAGCACTTTGGTACTGTGGTCTCTCGGTGTTAGATGCTTTCAGACTGAGCCTAATCCTCACTGCCTTGAAGCACTTTGGTACTGTGGTCTCTCGGTGTTAGATGCTTTCAGACTGAGCCTCATCCTCACAGCCTTGAAGCACATTGGTACTGTGGTCTCTCGGTGTTAGATGCTTTCAGACTGAGCCTAATCCTCACTGCCTTGAAGCACTTTGGTACTGTGGTCTCTCGGTGATAGTTGCTTTCAGATTGAGCCTAATCCTCACTGCCTTGAAGCACTTTGGTACTGTGGTCTCTCGTTGATAGTTGCTTTCAGATTGAGCCTAATCCTCACTGCCTTGAAGCACTTTGGTACTGTGGTCTCTCGGTGTTAGATGCTTTCAGACTGAGCCTAATCCTCACAGCCTTGAAGCACATTGGTACTGTGGTCTCTCGGTGTTAGATGCTTTCAGACTGAGCCTAATCCTCACTGCCTTGAAGCACTTTGGTACTGTGGTCTCTCGGTGATAGTTGCTTTCAGATTGAGCCTAATCCTCACTGCCTTGAAGCACTTTGGTACCTGGTCTCTCGGTGTTAGACGCTTTCAGACTGAGCCTAATCCTCACAGCCTTGAAGCACTTTGGTACTGTGGTCTCTCGGTGTTAGGTGCTTTCAGACTGAGCCTAATCCTCACAGCCTTGATGCACTTTGGTACTGTGGTCTCTCAGTGTTAGATGCTTTCAGACTGAGCCTCATCCTCACAGCCTTGAAGCACTTTGGTACTGTGGTCTCTCTGTGTTAGATGCTTTCAGACTGAGCCTAATCCTCTCAGCCTTGAAGCACTTTGGTACTGTGGTCTCTCGGTGTTAGATGCTTTCAGACTGAGCCTAATCCTCACTGCCTTGAAGCCCTTTAGTACTGTGGTCTCTCGGTGTTAGATGCTTTCAGATAGAGCCTAATCCTCACAGCCTTGAAGAACTTTGGTACTGTGGTCTCTTGGTGTTAGATGCTTTCAGACTGAGCCTAATCCTCACTGCCTTGAAGCACTTTGGTACTGTGGTCTCTCGGTGATAGTTGCTTTCAGACTGAGCCTAATCCTCACTGCCATGAAGCACTTTGGTACTGTGGTCTCTCAGTGTTAGATGCTTTCAGACTGAGCCTAATCCTCACAGCCTTGAAGCAGTTTGGTACTGTGGTCTCTCGGTGATAGTTGCTTTCAGACTGAGCCTAATCCTCACTGCCTTGAAGCACTTTGGTACTGTGATCTCTCGGTGTTAGATGCTTTCAGACTGAGCCTAATCCTCAGTGCCTTGAAGCACTTTGGTACTGTGGTCTCTCGGTGATAGTTGCTTGCAGACTGAGTCTAATCCTCACAGCGTTGAAGCTGTTTGGTACTGTGGTCTCTCGGTGTTAGTTCCTTTCAGATGAGCCTAATCCTCACTGCCTTGAAGCACTTTGGTACTGTGGTCTCTCGGTGTTAGATGCTTTCAGACTGAGCCTAATCCTCACAGCCTTGAAGCACTTTGGTACTGTGGTCTCTCGGTGTTAGATGCTTTCAGACTGAGCCTAATCCTCACTGCCTTGAAGCACTTTGGTACTGTGGTCTCTCGGTGTTAGAAGCTTTCAGACTGAGCCTAATCCTCACAGCCTTGAAGCACTTTGGTACTGTGGTCTCTCGGTGTTAGATGCTTTCAGACTGAGCCTAATCCTCACTGCCTTGAAGCACTTTGGTACTGTGGTCTCTCGGTGTTAGATGCTTTCAGACTGAGCCTAATCCTCTCAGCCTTGAAGCACTTTGGTACTGTGGTCTCTCGGTGTTAGATGCTTTCAGACTGAGCCTAATCCTCACTGCCTTGAAGCACTTTGGTACTGTGGTCTCTCGGTGTTAGATGCTTTCAGACTGATCCTAATCCTCACAGCCTTGAAGCACTTTGGTACTGTGGTCTCTCGGTGTTAGGTGCTTTCAGACTGAGCCTAATCCTCACAGCCTTGATGCACTTTGGTACTGTGGTCTCTCGGTGTTAGATGCTTTCAGACTGAGCCTAATCCTCACAGCCTTGAAGCACTTTGGTACTGTGGTCTCTCGGTGTTAGTTGCTTTCAGAGTGAGCCTAATCCTCACTGCCTTGAAGCACTTTGGTACTGTGGTCTCTCGGTGTTAGATGCTTTCAGACTGAGCCTAATCCTCACAGCCTTGAAGCACTTTGGTACTGTGGTCTCTCGGTGTTAGATGCTGTCAAACTGAGCCTAATCCTCACTGCCTTGAAGCACTTTGGTACTGTGGTCTCTCGGTGTTAGATGCTGTCAAACTGAGCCTAATCCTCACTGCCTTGAAGCACTTTGGTACTGTGGTCTCTCGGTGTTAGATGCTTTCAGACTGAGCCTAATACTCACTGCCTTAAAGCCCTTTAGTACTGTGGTCTCTCGGTGTTAGATGTTTTCAGACTGAGCCTAATCCTCACAGCCTTGAAGCCCTTTGCTACTGTGGTCTCTCGGTGATAGTTGCTTTCAGACTGAGCCTAATCCTCACAGCCTAGTAGCACTTTGGTACTGTGGTCTCTCGGTGATAGTTGCTTTCAGACTGAGCCTAATCCTCACAGCCTTGAAGCCCTTTGCTACTGTGGTCTCTCGGTGATAGTTGCTTTCAGACTGAGCCTAATCCTCACAGCCTTGAAGCACTTTGGTACTGTGGTCTCTCGGTGTTAGTTGCTTTCAGAGTGAGCCTAATCCTCACTGCCTTGAAGCACTTTGGTACTGTGGTCTCTCGGTGTTAGATGCTTTCAGACTGAGCCTAATCCTCTCAGTCTTGAAGCACTTTGGTACTGTGGTCTCTCGGTGTTAGATGCTTTCAGACTGAGCCTAATCCTCACTGCCTTGAAGCACTTTGGTACTGTGGTCTCTCGGTGTTAGATGCTTTCAGACTGAGCCTAATCCTCACAGCCTTGAAGCACTTTGGTACTGTGGTCTCTCGGTGTTAGTTGCTTTCAGAGTGAGCCTAATCCTCACTGCCTTGAAGCACTTTGGTACTGTGGTCTCTCGGTGTTAGATGCTTTCAGACTGAGCCTAATCCTCTCAGTCTTGAAGCACTTTGGTACTGTGGTCTCTCGGTGTTAGATGCTTTCAGACTGAGCCTAATCCTCACTGCCTTGAAGCACTTTGGTACTGTGGTCTCTCGGTGTTAGATGCTTTCAGACTGAGCCTAATCCTCACAGCCTTGAAGCACTTTGGTACTGTGGTCTCTCGGTATTAGATGCTTTCATACTGAGCCTAATCCTCACAGCCTTGAAGCACTTTGGTACTGTGGTCTCTCGGTGATAGTTGCTTTCATATTGAGCCTAATCCTCACTGCCTTGAAGCACTTTGGTACTGTGGTCTCTCGGTGTTAGATGCTTTCAGACTGAGCCTAATCCTCACAGCCTTGAAGCACTTTGGTACTGTGGTCTCTCGGTGTTAGATGCTTTCAGACTGAATCTAATCCTCGCAGCCTTGAAGCACTTTGGTACCTGGTCTCTCGGTGTTAGACGCTTTCAGACTGAGCCTAATCCTCACAGCCTTGAAGCACTTTGGTACTGTGGTCTCTCGGTGTTAGATGCTTTCAGACTGAGCCTAATCCTCACAGCCTTGAAGCACTTTGGTACTGTGGTCTCTTGGTGTTAGATGCTGTCAGACTTAGCCTAATCCTCACAGCCTTGAAGCACTTTGGTACTGTGGTCTCTCGGTGTTAGATGCTTTCAGACTGAGCCTAATCCACACAGCCTTGAAGCACTTTGGTACTGTGGTCCTCGGTGATAGTTGCTTTCAGATTGAGCCTAATCCTCACTGCCTTGAAGCACTTTGGTACTGTGGTCTCTCGGTGTTAGATGCTTTCAGACTGAGCCTCATCCTCACAGCCTTGAAGCACTTTGGTACTGTGGTCCTCGGTGATAGTTGCTTTCAGATTGAGCCTAATCCTCACAGCCTTGAAGCACTTTGGTACTGTGGTCTCTCGGTGTTAGTTGCTTTCAGATTGAGCCTAATCCTCACAGCCTTGAAGCACTTTGGTACTGTGGTCTCTCGGTGTTAGATGCTTTCAGACTGAGCCTAATCCTCACTGCCTTGAAGCACTTTGGTACTGTGGTCTCTCGGTGTTAGATGCTTTCAGACTGAGCCTCATCCTCACAGCCTTGAAGCACTTTGGTACTGTGGTCTCTCGGTGATAGTTGCTTTCAGATTGAGCCTAATCCTCACTGCCTTGAAGCACTTTGGTACTGTGGTCCTCGGTGATAGTTGCTTTCAGATTGAGCCTAATCCTCACTGCCTTGAAGCACTTTGGTACTGTGGTCTCTCGGTGTTAGATGCTTTCAGACTGAGCCTCATCCTCACAGCCTTGAAGCACTTTGGTACTGTGGTCCTCGGTGATAGTTGCTTTCAGATTGAGCCTAATCCTCACTGCCTTGAAGCACTTTGGTACTGTGGTCTCTCGGTGTTAGATGCTTTCAGACTGAGCCTCATCCTCACAGCCTTGAAGCACTTTGGTACTGTGGTCTCTCGGTGTTAGTTGCTTTCAGATTGAGCCTAATCCTCACTGCCTTGAAGCACTTTGGTACTGTGGTCTCTCGGTGATAGTTGCTTTCAGATTGAGCCTAATCCTCACTGCCTTGAAGCACTTTGGTACTGTGGTCCTCGGTGATAGTTGCTTTCAGATTGAGCCTAATCCTCACAGCCTTGAAGCACTTTGGTACTGTGGTCTCTCGGTGTTAGATGCTTTCAGACTGAGCCTAATCCTCACTGCCTTGAAGCACTTTGGTACTGCGGTCTCTCAGTGTTAGATGCTTTCAGACTAAGCCTAATCCTCACTGCCTTGAAGCACTTTGGTACTGTGGTCTCTCGGTGTTAGATGCTTTCAGACTGAGCCTCATCCTCACAGCCTTGAAGCACTTTGGTACTGTGGTCTCTCGGTGATAGTTGCTTTCAGATTGAGCCTAATCCTCACTGCCTTGAAGCACTTTGGTACTGTGGTCTCTCGTTGATAGTTGCTTTCAGATTGAGCCTAATCCTCACTGCCTTGAAGCACTTTGGTACTGTGGTCTCTCGGTGTTAGATGCTTTCAGACTGAGCCTAATCCTCACAGCCTTGAAGCACTTTGGTACTGTGGTCTCTCGGTGTTAGATGCTGTCAAACTGAGCCTAATCCTCACTGCCTTGAAGCACTTTGGTACTGTGGTCTCTCGGTGTTAGATGCTTTCAGACTGAGCCTAATACTCACTGCCTTAAAGCCCTTTAGTACTGTGGTCTCTCGGTGTTAGATGTTTTCAGACTGAGCCTAATCCTCACAGCCTTGAAGCCCTTTGCTACTGTGGTCTCTCGGTGATAGTTGCTTTCAGACTGAGCCTAATCCTCACAGCCTTGTAGCACTTTGGTACTGTGGTCTCTCGGTGATAGTTGCTTTCAGACTGAGCCTAATCCTCACAGCCTTGAAGCCCTTTGCTACTGTGGTCTCTCGGTGATAGTTGCTTTCAGACTGAGCCTAATCCTCACAGCCTTGAAGCACTTTGGTACTGTGGTCTCTCGGTGTTAGTTGCTTTCAGAGTGAGCCTAATCCTCACTGCCTTGAAGCACTTTGGTACTGTGGTCTCTCGGTGTTAGATGCTTTCAGACTGAGCCTAATCCTCTCAGTCTTGAAGCACTTTGGTACTGTGGTCTCTCGGTGTTAGATGCTTTCAGACTGAGCCTAATCCTCACTGCCTTGAAGCACTTTGGTACTGTGGTCTCTCGGTGTTAGATGCTTTCAGACTGAGCCTAATCCTCACAGCCTTGAAGCACTTTGGTACTGTGGTCTCTCGGTGTTAGTTGCTTTCAGAGTGAGCCTAATCCTCACTGCCTTGAAGCACTTTGGTACTGTGGTCTCTCGGTGTTAGATGCTTTCAGACTGAGCCTAATCCTCTCAGTCTTGAAGCACTTTGGTACTGTGGTCTCTCGGTGTTAGATGCTTTCAGACTGAGCCTAATCCTCACTGCCTTGAAGCACTTTGGTACTGTGGTCTCTCGGTGTTAGATGCTTTCAGACTGAGCCTAATCCTCACAGCCTTGAAGCACTTTGGTACTGTGGTCTCTCGGTATTAGATGCTTTCATACTGAGCCTAATCCTCACAGCCTTGAAGCACTTTGGTACTGTGGTCTCTCGGTGATAGTTGCTTTCATATTGAGCCTAATCCTCACTGCCTTGAAGCACTTTGGTACTGTGGTCTCTCGGTGTTAGATGCTTTCAGACTGAGCCTAATCCTCACAGCCTTGAAGCACTTTGGTACTGTGGTCTCTCGGTGTTAGATGCTTTCAGACTGAATCTAATCCTCGCAGCCTTGAAGCACTTTGGTACCTGGTCTCTCGGTGTTAGACGCTTTCAGACTGAGCCTAATCCTCACAGCCTTGAAGCACTTTGGTACTGTGGTCTCTCGGTGTTAGAAGCTTTCAGACTGAGCCTAATCCTCACAGCCTTGAAGCACTTTGGTACTGTGGTCTCTCGGTGTTAGATGCTTTCAGACTGAGCCTAATCCTCACTGCCTTGAAGCACTTTGGTACTGTGGTCTCTCGGTGTTAGATGCTTTCAGACTGAGCCTAATCCTCTCAGCCTTGAAGCACTTTGGTACTGTGGTCTCTCGGTGTTAGATGCTTTCAGACTGAGCCTAATCCTCACTGCCTTGAAGCACTTTGGTACTGTGGTCTCTCGGTGTTAGATGCTTTCAGACTGATCCTAATCCTCACAGCCTTGAAGCACTTTGGTACTGTGGTCTCTCGGTGTTAGGTGCTTTCAGACTGAGCCTAATCCTCACAGCCTTGATGCACTTTGGTACTGTGGTCTCTCGGTGTTAGATGCTTTCAGACTGAGCCTAATCCTCACAGCCTTGAAGCACTTTGGTACTGTGGTCTCTCGGTGTTAGTTGCTTTCAGAGTGAGCCTAATCCTCACTGCCTTGAAGCACTTTGGTACTGTGGTCTCTCGGTGTTAGATGCTTTCAGACTGAGCCTAATCCTCTCAGTCTTGAAGCACTTTGGTACTGTGGTCTCTCGGTGTTAGATGCTTTCAGACTGAGCCTAATCCTCACTGCCTTGAAGCACTTTGGTACTGTGGTCTCTCGGTGTTAGATGCTTTCAGACTGAGCCTAATCCTCACAGCCTTGAAGCACTTTGGTACTGTGGTCTCTCGGTGTTAGATGCTTTCAGACTGAGCCTAATCCTCACAGCCTTGAAGCACTTTGGTACTGTGGTCTCTCGGTGTTAGATGCTTTCAGACTGAGCCTAATCCTCACTGCCTTGAAGCACTTTGGTACTGTGGTCTCTCGGTGATAGTTGCTTTCAGACTGAGCCTAATCTTCACTGCCTTGAAGCACTTTGGTACTGTGGTCTCTCGGTGTTAGATGCTTTCAGACTGAGCCTAATCCTCACTGCCTTGAAGCACTTTGGTACTGTGGTCTCTCGGTGTTAGATGCTTTCAGACTGAGCCTAATCCTCACTGCCTTGAAGCACTTTGGTACTGTGGTCTCTCGGTGTTAGATGCTTTCAGACTGAGCCTAATCCTCACAGCCTTGAAGCACTTTGGTACTGTGGTCTCTCGGTGTTAGATGCTTTCAGACTGAGCCTAATCCTCACTGCCTTGAAGCACTTTGGTACTGTGGTCTCTCGGTGTTAGATGCTTTCAGACTGAGCCTAATCCTCACAGCCTTGAAGCACTTTGGTACTGTGGCCTCTCGGTGATAGCTGCTTTCAGACTGAGCCTAATCCTCACAGCCTTGAAGCACTTTGGTACTGTGGTCTCTCGGTGTTAGATGCTTTCAGACTGAGCCTTATCCTCACAGCCTTGAAGCACTTTGGTACTGTGGTCTCTCGGTGATAGTTGCTTTCAGACTGAGCCTAATCCTCACTGCCTTGAAGCACTTTGGTACTGTGGTCTCTCGGTGTTAGATGCTTTCAGATGAGCCTAATCTTCACAGCCTTGAAGCACTTTGGTACTGTGGTCTCTCGGTGTTAGATGCTTTCAGACTGAGCCTAATCCTCACTGCCTTGAAGCACTTTGGTACTGTGGTCTCTCGGTGTTAGATGCTTTCAGACTGAGCCTCATCCTCACAGCCTTGAAGCACATTGGTACTGTGGTCTCTCGGTGTTAGATGCTTTCAGACTGAGCCTAATCCTCACTGCCTTGAAGCACTTTGGTACTGTGGTCTCTCGGTGATAGTTGCTTTCAGATTGAGCCTAATCCTCACTGCCTTGAAGCACTTTGGTACTGTGGTCTCTCGTTGATAGTTGCTTTCAGATTGAGCCTAATCCTCACTGCCTTGAAGCACTTTGGTACTGTGGTCTCTCGGTGTTAGATGCTTTCAGACTGAGCCTAATCCTCACAGCCTTGAAGCACATTGGTACTGTGGTCTCTCGGTGTTAGATGCTTTCAGACTCAGCCTAATCCTCACTGCCTTGAAGCACTTTGGTACTGTGGTCTCTCGGTGATAGTTGCTTTCAGATTGAGCCTAATCCTCACTGCCTTGAAGCACTTTGGTACCTGGTCTCTCGGTGTTAGACGCTTTCAGACTGAGCCTAATCCTCACAGCCTTGAAGCACTTTGGTACTGTGGTCTCTCGGTGTTAGGTGCTTTCAGACTGAGCCTAATCCTCACAGCCTTGATGCACTTTGGTACTGTGGTCTCTCAGTGTTAGATGCTTTCAGACTGAGCCTCATCCTCACAGCCTTGAAGCACTTTGGTACTGTGGTCTCTCTGTGTTAGATGCTTTCAGACTGAGCCTAATCCTCTCAGCCTTGAAGCACTTTGGTACTGTGGTCTCTCGGTGTTAGATGCTTTCAGACTGAGCCTAATCCTCACTGCCTTGAAGCCCTTTAGTACTGTGGTCTCTCGGTGTTAGATGCTTTCAGATAGAGCCTAATCCTCACAGCCTTGAAGAACTTTGGTACTGTGGTCTCTTGGTGTTAGATGCTTTCAGACTGAGCCTAATCCTCACTGCCTTGAAGCACTTTGGTACTGTGGTCTCTCGGTGATAGTTGCTTTCAGACTGAGCCTAATCCTCACTGCCATGAAGCACTTTGGTACTGTGGTCTCTCAGTGTTAGATGCTTTCAGACTGAGCCTAATCCTCACAGCCTTGAAGCAGTTTGGTACTGTGGTCTCTCGGTGATAGTTGCTTTCAGACTGAGCCTAATCCTCACTGCCTTGAAGCACTTTGGTACTGTGATCTCTCGGTGTTAGATGCTTTCAGACTGAGCCTAATCCTCAGTGCCTTGAAGCACTTTGGTACTGTGGTCTCTCGGTGATAGTTGCTTGCAGACTGAGTCTAATCCTCACAGCGTTGAAGCTGTTTGGTACTGTGGTCTCTCGGTGTTAGTTCCTTTCAGATGAGCCTAATCCTCACTGCCTTGAAGCACTTTGGTACTGTGGTCTCTCGGTGTTAGATGCTTTCAGACTGAGCCTAATCCTCACAGCCTTGAAGCACTTTGGTACTGTGGTCTCTCGGTGTTAGATGCTTTCAGACTGAGCCTAATCCTCACTGCCTTGAAGCACTTTGGTACTGTGGTCTCTCGGTGTTAGAAGCTTTCAGACTGAGCCTAATCCTCACAGCCTTGAAGCACTTTGGTACTGTGGTCTCTCGGTGTTAGATGCTTTCAGACTGAGCCTAATCCTCACTGCCTTGAAGCACTTTGGTACTGTGGTCTCTCGGTGTTAGATGCTTTCAGACTGAGCCTAATCCTCTCAGCCTTGAAGCACTTTGGTACTGTGGTCTCTCGGTGTTAGATGCTTTCAGACTGAGCCTAATCCTCACTGCCTTGAAGCACTTTGGTACTGTGGTCTCTCGGTGTTAGATGCTTTCAGACTGATCCTAATCCTCACAGCCTTGAAGCACTTTGGTACTGTGGTCTCTCGGTGTTAGGTGCTTTCAGACTGAGCCTAATCCTCACAGCCTTGATGCACTTTGGTACTGTGGTCTCTCGGTGTTAGATGCTTTCAGACTGAGCCTAATCCTCACAGCCTTGAAGCACTTTGGTACTGTGGTCTCTCGGTGTTAGTTGCTTTCAGAGTGAGCCTAATCCTCACTGCCTTGAAGCACTTTGGTACTGTGGTCTCTCGGTGTTAGATGCTTTCAGACTGAGCCTAATCCTCTCAGTCTTGAAGCACTTTGGTACTGTGGTCTCTCGGTGTTAGATGCTTTCAGACTGAGCCTAATCCTCACTGCCTTGAAGCACTTTGGTACTGTGGTCTCTCGGTGTTAGATGCTTTCAGACTGAGCCTAATCCTCACAGCCTTGAAGCACTTTGGTACTGTGGTCTCTCGGTGTTAGATGCTTTCAGACTGAGCCTAATCCTCACAGCCTTGAAGCACTTTGGTACTGTGGTCTCTCGGTGTTAGATGCTTTCAGACTGAGCCTAATCCTCACTGCCTTGAAGCACTTTGGTACTGTGGTCTCTCGGTGATAGTTGCTTTCAGACTGAGCCTAATCTTCACTGCCTTGAAGCACTTTGGTACTGTGGTCTCTCGGTGTTAGATGCTTTCAGACTGAGCCTAATCCTCACTGCCTTGAAGCACTTTGGTACTGTGGTCTCTCGGTGTTAGATGCTTTCAGACTGAGCCTAATCCTCACTGCCTTGAAGCACTTTGGTACTGTGGTCTCTCGGTGTTAGATGCTTTCAGACTGAGCCTAATCCTCACAGCCTTGAAGCACTTTGGTACTGTGGTCTCTCGGTGTTAGATGCTTTCAGACTGAGCCTAATCCTCACTGCCTTGAAGCACTTTGGTACTGTGGTCTCTCGGTGTTAGATGCTTTCAGACTGAGCCTAATCCTCACAGCCTTGAAGCACTTTGGTACTGTGGCCTCTCGGTGATAGCTGCTTTCAGACTGAGCCTAATCCTCACAGCCTTGAAGCACTTTGGTACTGTGGTCTCTCGGTGTTAGATGCTTTCAGACTGAGCCTTATCCTCACAGCCTTGAAGCACTTTGGTACTGTGGTCTCTCGGTGATAGTTGCTTTCAGACTGAGCCTAATCCTCACTGCCTTGAAGCACTTTGGTACTGTGGTCTCTCGGTGATAGTTGCTTTCAGATGAGCCTAATCTTCACAGCCTTGAAGCACTTTGGTACTGTGGTCTCTCGGTGTTAGATGCTTTCAGACTGAGCCTAATCCTCACTGCCTTGAAGCACTTTGGTACTGTGGTCTCTCGGTGTTAGATGCTTTCAGACTGAGCCTCATCCTCACAGCCTTGAAGCACATTGGTACTGTGGTCTCTCGGTGTTAGATGCTTTCAGACTGAGCCTAATCCTCACTGCCTTGAAGCACTTTGGTACTGTGGTCTCTCGGTGATAGTTGCTTTCAGATTGAGCCTAATCCTCACTGCCTTGAAGCACTTTGGTACTGTGGTCTCTCGTTGATAGTTGCTTTCAGATTGAGCCTAATCCTCACTGCCTTGAAGCACTTTGGTACTGTGGTCTCTCGGTGTTAGATGCTTTCAGACTGAGCCTAATCCTCACAGCCTTGAAGCACATTGGTACTGTGGTCTCTCGGTGTTAGATGCTTTCAGACTGAGCCTAATCCTCACTGCCTTGAAGCACTTTGGTACTGTGGTCTCTCGGTGATAGTTGCTTTCAGATTGAGCCTAATCCTCACTGCCTTGAAGCACTTTGGTACCTGGTCTCTCGGTGTTAGACGCTTTCAGACTGAGCCTAATCCTCACAGCCTTGAAGCACTTTGGTACTGTGGTCTCTCGGTGTTAGGTGCTTTCAGACTGAGCCTAATCCTCACAGCCTTGATGCACTTTGGTACTGTGGTCTCTCAGTGTTAGATGCTTTCAGACTGAGCCTCATCCTCACAGCCTTGAAGCACTTTGGTACTGTGGTCTCTCTGTGTTAGATGCTTTCAGACTGAGCCTAATCCTCTCAGCCTTGAAGCACTTTGGTACTGTGGTCTCTCGGTGTTAGATGCTTTCAGACTGAGCCTAATCCTCACTGCCTTGAAGCCCTTTAGTACTGTGGTCTCTCGGTGTTAGATGCTTTCAGATAGAGCCTAATCCTCACAGCCTTGAAGAACTTTGGTACTGTGGTCTCTTGGTGTTAGATGCTTTCAGACTGAGCCTAATCCTCACTGCCTTGAAGCACTTTGGTACTGTGGTCTCTCGGTGATAGTTGCTTTCAGACTGAGCCTAATCCTCACTGCCATGAAGCACTTTGGTACTGTGGTCTCTCAGTGTTAGATGCTTTCAGACTGAGCCTAATCCTCACAGCCTTGAAGCAGTTTGGTACTGTGGTCTCTCGGTGATAGTTGCTTTCAGACTGAGCCTAATCCTCACTGCCTTGAAGCACTTTGGTACTGTGATCTCTCGGTGTTAGATGCTTTCAGACTGAGCCTAATCCTCAGTGCCTTGAAGCACTTTGGTACTGTGGTCTCTCGGTGATAGTTGCTTGCAGACTGAGTCTAATCCTCACAGCGTTGAAGCTGTTTGGTACTGTGGTCTCTCGGTGTTAGTTCCTTTCAGATGAGCCTAATCCTCACTGCCTTGAAGCACTTTGGTACTGTGGTCTCTCGGTGTTAGATGCTTTCAGACTGAGCCTAATCCTCACAGCCTTGAAGCACTTTGGTACTGTGGTCTCTCGGTGTTAGATGCTTTCAGACTGAGCCTAATCCTCACTGCCTTGAAGCACTTTGGTACTGTGGTCTCTCGGTGTTAGAAGCTTTCAGACTGAGCCTAATCCTCACAGCCTTGAAGCACTTTGGTACTGTGGTCTCTCGGTGTTAGATGCTTTCAGACTGAGCCTAATCCTCACTGCCTTGAAGCACTTTGGTACTGTGGTCTCTCGGTGTTAGATGCTTTCAGACTGAGCCTAATCCTCTCAGCCTTGAAGCACTTTGGTACTGTGGTCTCTCGGTGTTAGATGCTTTCAGACTGAGCCTAATCCTCACTGCCTTGAAGCACTTTGGTACTGTGGTCTCTCGGTGTTAGATGCTTTCAGACTGATCCTAATCCTCACAGCCTTGAAGCACTTTGGTACTGTGGTCTCTCGGTGTTAGGTGCTTTCAGACTGAGCCTAATCCTCACAGCCTTGATGCACTTTGGTACTGTGGTCTCTCGGTGTTAGATGCTTTCAGACTGAGCCTAATCCTCACAGCCTTGAAGCACTTTGGTACTGTGGTCTCTCGGTGTTAGTTGCTTTCAGAGTGAGCCTAATCCTCACTGCCTTGAAGCACTTTGGTACTGTGGTCTCTCGGTGTTAGATGCTTTCAGACTGAGCCTAATCCTCTCAGTCTTGAAGCACTTTGGTACTGTGGTCTCTCGGTGTTAGATGCTTTCAGACTGAGCCTAATCCTCACTGCCTTGAAGCACTTTGGTACTGTGGTCTCTCGGTGTTAGATGCTTTCAGACTGAGCCTAATCCTCACAGCCTTGAAGCACTTTGGTACTGTGGTCTCTCGGTGTTAGATGCTTTCAGACTGAGCCTAATCCTCACAGCCTTGAAGCACTTTGGTACTGTGGTCTCTCGGTGTTAGATGCTTTCAGACTGAGCCTAATCCTCACTGCCTTGAAGCACTTTGGTACTGTGGTCTCTCGGTGATAGTTGCTTTCAGACTGAGCCTAATCTTCACTGCCTTGAAGCACTTTGGTACTGTGGTCTCTCGGTGTTAGATGCTTTCAGACTGAGCCTAATCCTCACTGCCTTGAAGCACTTTGGTACTGTGGTCTCTCGGTGTTAGATGCTTTCAGACTGAGCCTAATCCTCACTGCCTTGAAGCACTTTGGTACTGTGGTCTCTCGGTGTTAGATGCTTTCAGACTGAGCCTAATCCTCACAGCCTTGAAGCCCTTTGGTACTGTGGTCTCTCGGTGTTAGATGCTTTCAGACTGAGCCTAATCCTCACTGCCTTGAAGCACTTTGGTACTGTGGTCTCTCGGTGTTAGATGCTTTCAGACTGAGCCTAATCCTCACAGCCTTGAAGCACTTTGGTACTGTGGCCTCTCGGTGATAGCTGCTTTCAGACTGAGCCTAATCCTCACAGCCTTGAAGCACTTTGGTACTGTGGTCTCTCGGTGTTAGATGCTTTCAGACTGAGCCTTATCCTCACTGCCTTGAAGCACTTTGGTACTGTGGTCTCTCGGTGATAGTTGCTTTCAGACTGAGCCTAATCCTCACTGCCTTGAAGCACTTTGGTACTGTGGTCTCTCGGTGATAGTTGCTTTCAGATGAGCCTAATCTTCACAGCCTTGAAGCACTTTGGTACTGTGGTCTCTCGGTGTTAGATGCTTTCAGACTGAGCCTAATCCTCACTGCCTTGAAGCACTTTGGTACTGTGGTCTCTCGGTGTTAGATGCTTTCAGACTGAGCCTCATCCTCACAGCCTTGAAGCACATTGGTACTGTGGTCTCTCGGTGTTAGATGCTTTCAGACTGAGCCTCATCCTCACAGCCTTGAAGCACTTTGGTACTGTGGTCTCTTGGTGATAGTTGCTTTCAGATTGAGCCTAATCCTCACTGCCTTGAAGCACTTTGGTACTGTGGTCTCTCGTTGATAGTTGCTTTCAGATTGAGCCTAATCCTCACTGCCTTGAAGCACTTTGGTACTGTGGTCTCTCGGTGTTAGATGCTTTCAGACTGAGCCTAATCCTCACTGCCTTGAAGCACTTTGGTACTGTGGTCTCTCGGTGTTAGATGCTTTCAGACTTAGCCTAATCCTCACAGCCTTGAAGCACTTTGGTACTGTGGTCTCTCGGTGTTAGATGCTGTCAAACTGAGCCTAATCCTCACTGCCTTGAAGCACTTTGGTACTGTGGTCTCTCGGTGTTAGATGCTTTCAGACTGAGCCTAATACTCACTGCCTTAAAGCCCTTTAGTACTGTGGTCTCTCGGTGTTAGATGTTTTCAGACTGAGCCTAATCCTCACTGCCTTGAAGCACTTTGGTACTGTGGTCTCTCGGTGTTAGATGCTTTCAGACTGAGCCTAATCCTCTCAGCCTTGAAGCACTTTGGTACTGTGGTCTCTCGGTGATAGTTGCTTTCAGATTGAGCCTAATCCTCACAGCCTTGAAGCACTTTGGTACTGTGGTCTCTCTGTGTTAGATGTTTTCAGACTGAGCCTAATCCTCACTGCCTTGAAGCACTTTGGTACTGTGGTCTCTCGGTATTAGATGCTTTCATACTGAGCCTAATCCTCACAGCCTTGAAGCACTTTGGTACTGTGGTCTCTCGGTGTTAGATGCTTTCAGACTGAGTCTAATCCTCGCAGCCTTGAAGCACTTTGGTACCTGGTCTCTCGGTGTTAGACGCTTTCAGACTGAGCCTAATCCTCACAGCCTTGAAGCACTTTGGTACTGTGGTCTCTCGGTGTTAGGTGCTTTCAGACTGAGCCTAATCCTCACAGCCTTGATGCACTTTGGTACTGTGGTCTCTCTGTGTTAGATGCTTTCAGACTGAGCCTAATCCTCTCAGCCTTGAAGCACTTTGGTACTGTGGTCTCTCGGTGTTAGATGCTTTCAGACTGAGCCTAATCCTCACTGCCTTGAAGCACTTTGGTACTGTGGTCTCTCGGTGTTAGAAGCTTTCAGACTGAGCCTAATCCTCACAGCCTTGAAGCACTTTGGTACTGTGGTCTCTCGGTGTTAGATGCTTTCAGACTGAGCCTAATCGTCACTGCCTTGAAGCACTTTGGTACTGTGGTCTCTCGGTGTTAGATGCTTTCAGACTGAGCCTAATCCTCACTGCCTTGAAGCACTTTGGTACTGTGGTCTCTCAGTGATAGTTGCTTTCAGATGAGCCTAATCCTCACTGCCTTGAAGCACTTTGGTACTGTGGTCTCTCGGTGTTAGATGCTTTCAGACTGAGCCTAATCCTCACTGCCTTGAAGCACTTTGGTACTGTGGTCTCTCGGTATTAGATGCTTTCATACTGAGCCTAATCCTCACAGCCTTGAAGCACTTTGGTACTGTGGTCTCTCGGTGATAGTTGCTTTCATATTGAGCCTAATCCTCACTGCCTTGAAGCACTTTGGTACTGTGGTCTCTCGGTGTTAGATGCTTTCAGACTGAGCCTAATCCTCACAGCCTTGAAGCACTTTGGTACTGTGGTCTCTCGGTGTTAGATGCTTTCAGACTGAGTCTAATCCTCGCAGCCTTGAAGCACTTTGGTACCTGGTCTCTCGGTGTTAGACGCTTTCAGACTGAGCCTAATCCTCACAGCCTTGAAGCACTTTGGTACTGTGGTCTCTCGGTGTTAGGTGCTTTCAGACTGAGCCTAATCCTCACAGCCTTGATGCACTTTGGTACTGTGGTCTCTCAGTTTTAGATGCTTTCAGACTGAGCCTCATCCTCACAGCCTTGAAGCACTTTGGTACTGTGGTCTCTCTGTGTTAGATGCTTTCAGACTGAGCCTAATCCTCTCAGCCTTGAAGCACTTTGGTACTGTGGTCTCTCGGTGTTAGATGCTTTCAGACTGAGCCTAATCCTCACTGCCTTGAAGCCCTTTAGTACTGTGGTCTCTCGGTGTTAGATGCTTTCAGATAGAGCCTAATCCTCACAGCCTTGAAGAACTTTGGTACTGTGGTCTCTTGGTGTTAGATGCTTTCAGACTGAGCCTAATCCTCACTGCCTTGAAGCACTTTGGTACTGTGGTCTCTCGGTGATAGTTGCTTTCAGACTGAGCCTAATCCTCACTGCCTTGAAGCACTTTGGTACTGTGGTCTCTCAGTGTTAGATGCTTTCAGACTGAGCCTAATCCTCACAGCCTTGAAGCAGTTTGGTACTGTGGTCTCTCGGTGATAGTTGCTTTCAGACTGAGCCTAATCCTCACTGCCTTGAAGCACTTTGGTACTGTGATCTCTCGGTGTTAGATGCTTTCAGACTGAGCCTAATCCTCAGTGCCTTGAAGCACTTTGGTACTGTGGTCTCTCGGTGATAGTTGCTTGCAGACTGAGTCTAATCCTCACAGCGTTGAAGCTGTTTGGTACTGTGGTCTCTCGGTGTTAGTTCCTTTCAGATGAGCCTAATCCTCACTGCCTTGAAGCACTTTGGTACTGTGGTCTCTCGGTGTTAGATGCTTTCAGACTGAGCCTAATCCTCACTGCCTTGAAGCACTTTGGTACTGTGGTCTCTCGGTGTTAGAAGCTTTCAGACTGAGCCTAATCCTCACAGCCTTGAAGCACTTTGGTACTGTGGTCTCTCGGTGTTAGATGCTTTCAGACTGAGCCTAATCCTCACTGCCTTGAAGCACTTTGGTACTGTGGTCTCTCGGTGTTAGATGCTTTCAGACTGAGCCTAATCCTCTCAGCCTTGAAGCACTTTGGTACTGTGGTCTCTCGGTGTTAGATGCTTTCAGACTGAGCCTAATCCTCACTGCCTTGAAGCACTTTGGTACTGTGGTCTCTCGGTGTTAGATGCTTTCAGACTGATCCTAATCCTCACAGCCTTGAAGCACTTTGGTACTGTGGTCTCTCGGTGTTAGGTGCTTTCAGACTGAGCCTAATCCTCACTGCCTTGATGCACTTTGGTACTGTGGTCTCTCAGTGTTAGATGCTTTCAGACTGAGCCTCATCCTCACAGCCTTGAAGCACTTTGGTACTGTGGTCTCTCTGTGTTAGATGCTTTCAGACTGAGCCTAATCCTCTCAGCCTTGAAGCACTTTGGTACTGTGGTCTCTCGGTGTTAGATGCTTTCAGACTGAGCCTAATACTCACTGCCTTGAAGCACTTTGGTACTGTGGTCTCTCGGTGTTAGATGCTTTCAGACTGAGCCTAATCCTCACAGCCTTGAAGCACTTTGGTACTGTGGTCTCTTGGTGTTAGATGCTTTCAGACTGAGCCTAATCCTCACTGCCTTGAAGCACTTTGGTACTGTGGTCTCTCGGTGTTAGGTGCTTTCAGACTGAGCCTAATCCTCACTGCCTTGATGCACTTTGGTACTGTGGTCTCTCAGTGTTAGATGCTTTCAGACTGAGCCTCATCCTCACAGCCTTGAAGCACTTTGGTACTGTGGTCTCTCGGTGTTAGATGCTTTCAGACTGAGCCTAATCCTCACTGCCTTGAAGCACTTTGGTACTGTGGTCTCTCGGTGTTAGATGCTTTCAGACTGAGCCTAATCCTCACTGCCTTGAAGCACTTTGGTACTGTGGTCTCTCGGTGTTAGTTGCTTTCAGACTGAGCCTAATCCTCACAGCCTTGAAGCACTTTGTTACTGTGGTCTCTCGTTGTTAGATGCTTTCAGACTGAGCCTAATCCTCACAGCCTTGAAGCACTTTGGTACTGTGGTCTCTCGGTGTTTTCTCCGTCTCTCTGCTTCTATTGAAGAGAGAGAGGAGTTGGATATTTTTTGCTCTGATCTCATTGAGATGCCTTTTTTTGTGGTGTGTGGTGGGGACAGCAGAGCAGGGGCATTCTTCCTCAAAAGGACAGAATCCAGGCTTGATGCAGTGTGAGAGAAGGAGTTAGTCTGTTCTCTAAACTGTTAGTTTGAAAAAACGGGCCATCTAATTGACTCATACATGGCATACAGCCATGTAAATGCTTGCAAAATTGCTTTTTGCACAGCGGTAGTGACCACAGAGAAGCAGAAGTAAAATGGCAGCAAATAAGATGAGAACTCTCAGGAAATCTTCAGTAGGCCTTAACATTTTTTGCTAAGTGTTTTGTTTAACCATGGAAAGCTGTCCTTTGGAAAAATTAAATGCATTTCAATAAACACACTGAAAGTCAAAATTCTCATCTTTTGCTGATAATATCCCATTTGGTGCTGAATTTCATTTTCATAAATACATTATCTTTCTGAACAAGCTGTTGAAAAGAAGCCCCCCACTCTAAGAGCTGTGACTACACCATTACTAGGGGATTCACAATCTGCTTTTAAAATGTTACTAAACTAGAAATTGATATGACACTTAGTTTGCTGCTGATACTGCATAAAAGGCATTACTTAAAATATACTTGAACTTTTAAGTTAGCGACAACATGCACATGAATCTTGATATTCATTGTAAACAAAAATTATTTGCTACTCTACAAAATTTTCTTACATATTTGTAGCAATAAATATTTTAGTTTTAAATATTGCATTTTTTTGCCTCTAGGGTTACTGCTGGGGCTCAGTGCCTGCGCCATGAATCCACTGCTCCTGGAGACCATTTTTTCCTCTTTTGTTGCTCTTGTTGTCGTAACCTTGTTGTGGTTATTATTGTTATTGTTGATGTCGTTCGTTGTTGGATAGACAGAAAGAAATGGAGAGAGGAGGGGAAGACAGAGGAGGAGAGAAAGACAGACACCTGCAGACCTGCTTCACCGCCTGTGAAGCGACTACCCTGCAGGTTGGGAGCCGGGGGCTGGAAGCGGGGTCCTTGCACTTTGTGCCATGTGCGCTTAACCCACTGCGCTTCCGCCCGACCCCCGATATTGCAATTATTAATGACAAAATGTATAGAGATTTAGTCAGAGTCAACAACACTGAAAAATTTAGATTAATAAGCTATTGTGTTCATGCAAGTTAAATATCAAATGACAGTCTAGATGCTAATAAACTGTTGTCAGCAGTGTAATATCCAAAGATAATAATTAGTTGATCAAAATACATTTCAAATGTCAGCTAGCTATCCTAGAAATACATAATCTATCATTCAGAAGAAATTCAGTCATTAAGAATTATAGAGGGAGAGGGGTAGATAGCATAATGGTTATGCAAAGAGACACTCAACATCTGAGGCTCCGCAGTCCCAGGTTCAGTCCTGCACATAAGCCAGAGCTGGGCTGTGCTCTGGTATATATATATTGAAATAGTCATATTTTTAATACAGATTCTTCATCAGATGTCTGAAAAAGTATGCTAGGTACCTCAATTTTGAGCTAGTTGGTTCCACTGAAAACTCGAGGGAGGGAAATGTTGATTTAATGGCTCCTCACTTAACTGAACTCTGCTTATCTGTGTGCTGTATGGGGTATCAGGAAATGAGCAACCCTTACACTTGTGGTGCCCTAAGCTTCCTCCTGGTGCAATTTTTTTCTACGTTTTTTAAAGAAAGAAACAAACCACTACTCCACCATTCATGAAGTTTCTTGCACTGCCCATAGTGCTTCCATATAGGCCAGGATGAAAAGTCAAGGCTTCATGCATGGTAGGGCACGTGCCTTCGCTGCCCAGCTGCCTCCTGACCTCCTAGTTAAGCTGTGGCTCAAGTCATATTTGTAAAGTGTTGTTTATTTTCAGAGGCTCCAGCTGGCCGGGCTAGCTTCACGGGCAGGTAACAGAGACTCGTGGACACACGGCTGGGCAGGGAAGCTGTATTTCTTTATTCAGGCACAACGATTCATAAACTAACCCAAACTAATCACCAAACAGAACTCTCCTGCCTCCTTCCCCTGCGGCGGTGCCAAGAACTCTCAACTCTGTCACTCTGGAACTCTGTCAGGGTTCCTTCCTGGGGCGGGGACAAGCAGGCCCTCCAAACTAGCAGGACTAAACCACAATCAACTAGAGATGGGGGGAAAGGGGACCCAACCACTATGAAGAATACCAACAGTAAACCAACAAGTATGCCTAGATATAAGATGTTCCTTAATATAAAAATGATTCCCTATTTTCTCAATGGCAAATACAATTAAAAAGTCTTTTCCAGTCTGTTTTGCTTTGTGTTATTACACCAAAGCAAAAGACTTGGACTCTGGGGGGGGGAAGAGGTTGGAGGGGGGTAGGGGCACTTTGGAATCCAGATGTAGGGTGGTGGAGTGGACCTAGGCTGCAAGTGATACCTGTCGTGATGAGATGAGACATTGCACCCATGTGTCCACAAACGGGCTGCAAATCATTAACCCTTCCAATATAAGAAAGTCTTTCCCTCCCAGATTAAGTGAACTGGCAATGGCAAAGAAAGAAGGGAAAAAGGAGAAAAGAGAAGAAAGGAAGCAATGACTGTAAAGGGTTTTGTTAATATGGATTACAGAAACATTTGTCAGAGGCTTTCATGAAGCTAGATTTCTGACCCTCTCCAGAGAGAAAGACCATTTGTAGCAACATCAGTTCACTCAAGTCTACAAAGAGGGAGTAAAAAAAAATCAACTTGGAAAATTTTCTTATATTCCCTGCAGCTGGAGACAAAGATATTTACTGAATTATTTGCTGCTACGAAAATGACAGATTATAGTAGTAAAATAAGGTTGCATCTGCATGTAATGAATGCTCAGAATGCATGTATTTTAAATTAAGATAGCATTGTTTTATTATATTCACATGTATTATACTGTGACATTTTATTATGTATTACTATAGAAGACATGTATATTTATTTAACATTCTGTATTATTTATATTTGATATCATATAAGTTTCTTTTTTTTTTTGCCTCCAGGGTTATCACTGGGGCTCAGTACCTGCACTATGAATCCACTGCTTCTGGAGGCTATTTTTCCCATTTTGTTGCCCTTGTTTATCATTATTATTGCTGTCATCGTTGTTGGATAGGACAGAGAGAATGGAGAGAGGAGGGGAAGACAGAGAGGGGGAGAGAAAGATAGACACCTACACACCTGCTTCACCGCTTGTGAAGTAACTCCCCTGTAAGTGGGGAGCCGGGGGCTCGAACCGGGATCTTTCCGCCAGTCCTTGCACTTTGTGCCACGTGCACTTAACCTGCTGCGCTACTGCCCGATGTCATATAAGTTTCATGGCACATCACTGAATACCAACACATTGGAAAACAATATATTTGCCACTAAAAGTTCAGTTCCTTTTATTTTTTAATTATTCATTTTCCCTTTTGTTGCCCTTGTTTTATTGTTGTAGTTACTACTGTTACTGTATGTCGCTATTGGATAGCACAGAGAGAAATGGAGAGAGGAGGGGAAGACATAGAGGGGGAGAGAAAGACAGACACCTGCAGACCTGCTTCACCGCCTGTGAAGTGACTCCCCTGCAGGTGGGGAGCTGGGGCTCGAACTGGGATCCTTATGCCGGTCCTTGTGCTTCTGCCATGTGCGCTTAATCCACTGAGCTACCACCCGACTCCCAGTTCTTTTTTAATGATTACTTTGACTTTATTGGGGGGATTAATGACTTATAGACGACAGTGGTTGGTACATACGTAACATATCTCAGTTTCCACATAACACTAACCCCCCACCTAGCACCTCCTCTGCCATCATGTTCCAGGACCTTAACTCTCCCCCATCCCAGAGTCCTTTTCTTTGGTGCCATACCAAATCCAATCCAAATTCTGCTCTGTGTTTTCCCTTCTGTTTATGAGTGGGATCATCCCGTATTCATCCTTTCCTTTTTGGCTTATCTCACTTCACATGGTTCCTTCCGGTTCCATTGCCTCTGATTCTGATAGCATCCAGAGACTCCAAGCCTGAGACGTCAATCTTTCAACTCCAGTAATCTGGTGAGACCTTTGCTAACACACGGGACTACCTAGTTCTACTTCAAATGGTATACTCTAACAAATGTACAGATCCTAGATATAGGCTAGGGCCTAGGGGGTCTGAGTTCAGGTATACACTATAGTGTGCAAGGACCCAGGTTCAAGCCCCTAGTACACACCAGGGGTAAATCTATGAATTGTGCAGGAGAGCTGCAGGTATCTCTCTGTCTCTCTGTCTCCTCTTAATTTTCTGTATCTATCCAATAATAAATAAAATAATATATTTATAAATACAATTAACTGTTTACCCCATCGATCTGACCCAGGGCATATATATATATATATATATATATATATATATATATATATATATATTCACATTCAACACAGGAACCTGTGTGACCTCTGAGTCCCTGTCAGTCTGAGCTCACAGTCCATGGTCACAGCTGTGAACACTCTGGGCTGCTCTCATCATTTCATCATCAGTCTTCCTTGAGTGGCACAGTAGGCTGACCCAGTCTCTCTTCTGAGTGGGGAGTCCCTTGGGGGTTGGGCAGTAGTGAAGTGGCTTAAGCACACATGGCACAAAGCCCAAGGACTGGCTCAAGGATCCTGGATAGAGCCCCCAGCTCCCCACCTGCAGGGTGGTTGCTTCACAAGCAGGACTGCATGTGTCTTTCTCTTCTCCTCTGTCTTCCCCTCCTCTCTCCATTTCTCTCTGTCCTATCTGACAAAAATGACAGCAACAACAACAATCAACAAGGGCATCAAAAGGGAAAAAATAGCCTCCAGGAGTAGTGGATTCGTAGTGCAGGCACCGAGCTCCAGCAATAATCTTGGAAGAAGAAAAAAAAACAGCGGGGAGTCCCTACTCTACAGTGAGGGCAAGATCCTGGAGAGGCCCATAAGGCAGCTTATGATGATGGTTCTAATGGAAGTGACCAGTGATGGTGGAGAGAGGGATCTATTAGAGGTCTAGGCCAATCATGTCTATGTGGGAATACAAGGATTCCCTGACTATGACCCCAGATAATGGGGTAGTCTGGTATTGACCAAAGTCACACTGCAGCACGTGTGCTCATCCAGGTGTGCCTCCACACAGTCCCCCATCTGCATTTTCTATTCTTTTTTTGAAAGTCAACAATGAAAGAAACTTTACACAGCCTATCTAGATTAAGAGCAGTTGAGAATACATTTGAATCCCACACTTTCATGCTCTTAGCTTCTTGGTTGGCTGTCCAGTAAGATTCAATTTCCTCCACATCCAGGTTTCCCTGAATGAGCTAAGCTGGGCTCTGGAACAGAATGACTGTTCTAGCTTTGGATGGAAGCAATTTCCCTGTGTTGATAGAACTCCACAGGGCAGACCAGACAAATGCGCTTGTTGCTAGGACACCAGTCTGTTTGCAAGGAAGCAGGCCTCTGTTTGCAGTTCTCCTTACTACTAGCACTACACCTGTTCTTTAAGAAATATATTTGCTTTTCATCATTGCAAAGCACTTAGTGGGAAGTAATAGACCTACATACTTCCAGTTTCTCTGTAGCTTCCCAGAAGCAAGCTATCAATAATAGCAAATACAATGTGGTTTGTAAAGGGGAATTCATATTCCAACATTTAAGTCTTTATAGACAATAAAATGTTTAATTTTTGCCATTGTTTATTTGTGATGGATAGTGGTTTACAAGATTGTAAGATTCATTTCACACTGCACCCATCATGCATATAGTTGCCACCAAAATCACTACTGCTGCTGTTTGTGAAATGAGTTGGGACCAGGGTACTAGGCACAGAGCTGAAGGAGGGAGGCCCTCACTTTGAAGACCATGCAAATACTCTGCTATTGATATCTACATATAAACAGTACATACCTTTCAGTTTTCTCTTTTTTAATATTTATTTATTCATTTATTGCCATTTGTTGCCCTTGTTTATCATTGTTATTGGATAGGACAGAGAGAAATGGAGAGAGGAGGGGAAGACAGAGAGGGGGAGAGAAAGATAAGACACCCTCAGACCTGCTTCACTGATTGTGAATTGACCTCCCTGCAGGTGGGGAGCCAGGGGCTTGAACCGGGATCCTTATGCCAGTCCTTGTGTTTCGTGCTACCTGCGCTTAAACCACTGCACTACCGCCCGACTCCCTCTTTTTATTTTTTACCAGAACTGATCAGCTCTGGCTTATGATGGTGTGGGAGACTGCACTCAGGCATGAAAGTCTTTGCATAACCAATTATGCTATCTACCCCCTTCCCCATACATATATTCAAAGTTGTGCCAAATGCTTTGTATATGTGAGCCTCTAGGTTCTATTCCTAGCACCTCTCCCTCCCCAAAAAGGATGGATCAAAATCTATTATACCAGGTCTTCTATAAATGATGAAATCACTAGTGTCTAGGGCTCTCACTTTCTTAGAGGACTTTGTATTAATTGTGACGTCAGTGGACAGATCAGGGAATTCTCTCATGCTTGGTTATCACTTCTGTGTGGCCTCCGGTTGGTATTCTTCATAGTGGTTTGGTCCCCCGGTTGGTATTCTTCATAGTGGTTTGGTCCCCTTCCCCCCCATCTCTAGTTGATTGTGGTTTAGTCCTGCTAGTTTGGCAGGCCCGCTTGTCCCCGCCCCAGGAAGGAACCCCGACAGAGTTCCAGAGTGACAGAGTTGAGAGTTCTTGGCGCCGCCGCGGGGGAAGGAGGCAGGAGAGTTCTGTTTGGTGATTAGTTTGGTTAGTTTATGAATCGTTGTTCCTGAATAAAGAAATACAGCTTCCCTGCCCAGCCATGTGTCCACGAGTCTCTGTTACCTGCCCGTGAAGCTAGCCCGGCCAGCTGGAGCCTCCGAAAATAAACAACAAATGGCGCCCAACGTGGGGCTGACCTATGCATCTCTCAGATAAGTGAAGACAATTTGGCGACTTATGTACTA
The DNA here is from genome assembly GCF_950295315.1 of Erinaceus europaeus. Classification (NCBI taxonomy): domain Eukaryota; kingdom Metazoa; phylum Chordata; class Mammalia; order Eulipotyphla; family Erinaceidae; genus Erinaceus; species Erinaceus europaeus. Next base: position 92,655 of record NC_080172.1, on the reverse strand, counting down.
TGGCCTTCTCTTCTGCTTGTGAAGAGATCTCCAAAGGCCTCTGCTCTTTCTTCACGAGACTGTTTTGCTGTTTCTGGAACATTTATCTCTGGACCACTCTGTGGTTTCCACTCGCTTGGGCGCACTCAGAGCAGCCAGCGGCGCTGGGAGAAGCCAGCGGGCAGGGGGTGAGGCGCAGAGCTGCCGTTTCCCCTGGTGGAGCAGCCAGCCAGCCAGCTGCGCCGGGACAACCCCGCGCACCACGCCCACAGCCCCGCAGCCCGCAGGAGGCCGACACCAGCACACAGGAGCCCAATGCCAACACGCAGGAGCCTGAGGCCAGCCCACAGGAGCCGGCTCTTCACCGCGTGGCGCAGGGCACTGGGCGTGGGCTCCCTCTATGCTGCTCGGCCACTGCAAGCTGGGCAGCAGACATGGCAGGGCCATGGGGCAAGGCCGCGGTGGCCTATCCTGGCTGCCACCCCTGGGCACCTCGGCCCACGCCTTCTGCACAGCTGGCCTGCCCACCCTCATGCTATGAAGTCTGGACAGATCCAGGCCCTCCCGGAGACCATGGGCCCCCTGCTGAAACTGGGCCCCCTGGCCGAGATCTCCAGCTCTGGTCTGAAGGCAGACAAGCTGGAGTACACAGAGATTTGTGCAGAGATCGCAACCTGCAATTCCTAGAAGTGGAGCTGCGTGGGATGCCACCTCCGGATGGTGACCCCCAACCCAACAACTAAGATTGTACAGATCTAAATTTGTGTTTAAAATGACATGTCTTCATAACAAAAGTTTCTGTCATTGTGTATTAATGACCATGTTTATGTGTATGTTTAAAGTTTGGTAAACAATAACTTTAAGTTAAAAATATAACTTTAAGGCTAAATTCTTACTAGGCAAAGTTAAATGAAAAAGGTTTTCAACGTAATTCTCATAAAGATAAAATTAACTTACATTTAAAGTCTGAGGTAAAAATTAGTTAACAATCAATATATTTTAACTAAGTTGGTCTAAACAAAACCTGTGCACACCTAAGGTGTGTCTCCATCTTAAGTGGGTGTAACAAAAGGTTAAATAGACTTGTTGATATGTAAAACTTTCGATTACCCTCTCTATTAGAAATGGTAGATTACACAATGACTATGCTAATTATTCTCATGCCTGAGGTTTTCTTTCCTGTGCACACCTAGGGTGTGTCTCCATCTTAAATGGGTGTAACAAAAGGTTAAAAAGACGTTGTTGATATGTAAAAGTCTCAAATTCCTTCTCTATTAGAAACGTTAGATTGCACTATGATTATGCTAATGACAAGTTTTGTTTCATAGTAAGTAAATTGCAGCCAGCTGCCTTTGAGACTCTAGGCCGTTCCCCACCCCCATGCAAATGCCTGTCAAGGCAAGTATGCCCCCCAGAGGCAAGAAATGTTTTTTTTAAGCTGATAAAGTTTTGCCCACAGAGGCAAAAAATAGCCCCCTCAGGCCCTCCCTTGGCAACACACTGGTTCTTGTTACTTGCTTACATGTTTCTCCATGTTTGTGCTAGTTTCTTTTTTGAAAATGCTTGTACGATATAGGTTTCTGTTCTCCCCACACCCCTGATACTGTAGTCATTTAGTTAAAAAGAAAAGGGGGAATATGTTGGTATTCTTCATAGTGGTTTGGTCCCCTTCCCCTCCATCTCTAGTTGATTGTGGTTTAGTCCTGCTAGTTTGGCGGGCCCGCTTGTCCCCGCCCCAGGAAGGAACCCCGACAGAGTTCCAGAGTGACAGAGTTGAGAGTTCTTGGCACCGCCACAGGGGAAGGAGGCAGAAGAGTTCTGTTTGGTCATTAGTTTGGGTTAGTTTATGAATCGTTGTTCCTGAATAAAGAAATACAGCTTCCCTGCCTAGCCGTGTGTCTCTGGTCATCTCTGTTACCCGCCCGTGAAGCTAGCCCGGCCAGCTGGAGCCTCCGAAAATAAATAACAGCCTCCCTGGCCCAATTTTTCATTCTACTTCTTTGAGCAAAAGAGGAGCACGGGGGATACAGACTGAGAGGTCCATCATACATGGACCACCTTCAGTGCTATTCATGGGGACCCTACGTGAGGCCAGAGCTCATACTCAGGACCTCACTCAGACCAAAGCATGTATTCCATAGAGTGAGCCATCTCCCCTCCCAGAAATCTAGTTTTAAATTCCTCCCTAATTGTATCCCAAATGCCCTGATTCAAGCGTAAGTCTATGGGCTGGAGAACAATTTGATAAAGGTGGCTTCATTCAGAAATGCCACTTTCAGGCCTTGGTGGTGACACACCTGATTAAACACATATTACAGTGTGCAAGGACCCAGGCTCGGGCTCCTGGTCTCCACCTGCAGGGGGAAAGCTTTGTGAATGGTAAATCAGGGCTGCAGGTGTCTCTCTCCCTCTATCTTCCCTTCTCTCTCAATTTCTGGCTGTCTCTACCCAATAAATAAAGATAATAAACAAAATTAAAAAAAATACCACTTTTTACCACTACTGAAGATCCAAGTAGGATACATAGCTCTCCATATGGACAGATTTCTGTGACACTTTTCACTGAAACATGACCACATATTCATCATGGATTCTAGATGAATAAAGTTAAAGGTCAAGATGAAACTTCTGCATGTCAGGTGATGATACACATGTCACAATGTGCAAAGATCTGAGTTCAGGCCCCTGGTCTCCACCTTCAGGGGAGAAGCTTCATGACTGGGAAAGGTGTTGCAGGTGCCTCTCTCCCTCTCTAGCTCCCCATCCCTATTGATATCTGTCTGTCTCTACCAAATAAATAAGTTGAAACTTCAACAGTACAGAATTTACACTGTGTGGCAGCATGTTCACTTAGCATAATATTTTCCTAATAAGATACTAAAAGTTGGGAGTTGGGCTGTAGCGCAGGTGGCGCAAAGCACAAGGACCGGCATAAGGATCCTGGTTCGAACCTCGGCTCCCCACCTGCAGGGGAGTCACTTCACAGGCGGTGAAGCAGGTCTGCAGGTGTCTATCTTTCTCTCCTCTCTGTATTCCCCTCCTCTCTCCATTTCTCTTTGTCCTATCCAACAACAACGACAACAATAATAACTACAACAATAAAACAACAAGGGCAACAAAAGGGAATAAATAAATCAAAAGATACTAAAAGTTATTAGCTGTTTAGCTATCCATTAGAAAAGTGAGGTTTAAATGGGAAACTGGGGAATGTTATCCATGTACAAACTATTGTATTTACTGTTGAATGTAAAACATTAATTTCCCAATAAAGAAATAAATAAAAAAAAAGTGAGGTTTGGGTCAGGTGCCAAGATTATATAGCAAAGCAGAATGGATTGTAAAGATAGGATGACTCACCACACTGGCAATACTAACTTCAAAAAAAGTGCTTATTCTCTTTTTAAAAGATGGCAGTACCTGAAAATAGTGTTCCCAGATCTCTGCTTCTTGCTCCGTCACTTCATTTTAAGTGTTTTCTTTTGATGTTTCTCTTATCTTTCCTGGCTCTGTTTCAATTGGAGGCAAGGCCTACCTACAGGCATCTGGATTCTTCCCAGAACAAAAGAAGTCCCTACATGTCAAGGGAACAAATACATAAGGATCTGAGCACAGATTTAACATTGCTCCTCTGGGTTTTCCTGGTTCTACTTCAGTTGTTCTGGACATGACTACCCAAACCTGTGGCATTCCAGCTCAGGCTATGTATGTCTCTTGCCTGTACTAAATTGCTCCTAGTTTGTCTTATTCAGTGACCAGCTGACCTCCCTTTCTCAGAAACAAAGTCACCGCATAGTGCAGATAATGCCTGTGGATCAAATACAACTGTCTTTTTGTACAACTTGCAGACAGATAATGGCTTTTACGGGCAAGTTTTTTTTTTATACTTGAATAAGAACACTGTCATTGCATCCCAATTAAGTAAAGTGTGATTTTTTCCCCCAAAAGAATTTCAACTTGGCTGAAAAGGTGGCTCAGAGGTAGAATAATGCCTTACAAGTGTGAGCCTAGGGCTTGATCCCCAACACCAAGTGAACGACAAAAACAAAACAAGTAAATTACATGGATGGTGAGGTGGCACTCTGGCCTCTCTTTTTCAAAATGAAAACATTGGGGTGGGAGATGATTTAGTGGTAGAAAGTATGTTTCACATTTGTAAGGCCCTGGGTTTAAAACTCTACAATGCATAAAAAATAATATCACATAGTAGGTCTATGTATTACTAAAAATGTACTTGGGGTCAAGTGGTGGTGCACACATTGCCAGGACCAGGGCTCACGTCTACAGTCCACCACTGGAGAGGAGGGGCTTCAAGACCACTGGAGCTATGTTGCCGGTGTCCGTTTATTCCTCCCTCTCCTGTTTCTCTCTGGTCTATCAAGTAAAATAAAGGAAAAATAGAAAAGGGGACCAAGTGATGGCACACTTGACTCACACGTCACAATGCTCAAGGACAGATTCAAGCTTCTGGTCTCCACCTGCAGGGAGAAGCTTCCCAAGCACTTAAGCAGGGATACAGGTGTCCCTGTTTCTCTTCTATTCCATCTCCTTCTTCCTTCTTGATTCAATGTAAATAAGATATTTTTAAAAGAAAAAGAAGGAGAAAGAAGGAAAGAAAAAAGAAAAGCTAAACAAACAAATGGCTGCCAGGAGCAGTGGACTGCGGGCACCAAGCCCTATTGATAACACTGGCAGCAAACAAACAAAACTAATATATATTATTGAAATCCAGTCAGTTTTCTAATTTGAAACCTTAAGTGCTTAAATATATATACTAAGAACTGAAACCTATGCATTAAAAACTCGAGACATTTAATCTATTTTCCCCCTCTCATATTGATTAGTGATTTATAAGACTAAGTTAAAAGGAGCACACATTAACAGCATTCTCACCACTGAAGATCCGTGTCCCAACCCCCACCCCCCTATAGAGGAGCTGAAAAATCTACCTGCCCCCTCCCCCAGAGTTTTTTACTTTGGTGCAGTACTGCAGATTCAAATTCTGCTTTGCATTTACCATTCTGTTCTTTCTCAACATCTGTTTATGAATGGATCATCCCACATTCATCTTTCTCTTTCTGGCTTATCTCACTTAACGTAATTCCTTCTAGCTCTATCCAAGATGGGTTGGAGAAGCTTGCTGGTCCTATTCCCAATTCTGACACAGTCCTCCCAGACAATAAGTTTAGCCCATCTACATGTTGACTGTCTGGTCCTGGCAAAAATCAGTCAAGTCCTAGCTTCTAAAACAGTCTCCTAGCTTCTTCCACCAGGAAGACCCCCAATCTCTTCTGCTCTGCTTTTACCTCTAGGCTCCTGATTAGTAAGCAGTCTATTCTGATTTCTTACTGCTTTTCAGCAACCGAGCTGTAGATGCTACCATGATGCCAACCTGATTTCCTTGCGCAGATGAACTCACCCATGTGTCCTGGGACCCCACCTGCCCAGAGCCCTGCCCCACTAGGGAAAGACAGAAACAGGTTGGGGATGTAGATTGACAGGTCAACGCCCATGTCCAGTGAAGCAGCAGTTACAGAAGCCAGACCTTCTGCACCCCATAAAGATCTTTGGTCCATACTTCCAGAGGGATAGAGAACAGGGAAGCTTGGAGCTGGGTGGTGGTGCCCCTGGTTATGAGCACACATTACAGTGCACAAGGACCCAGGTCCAGGGGAAAAGCTTTACCAGCGGTGAAGCAGGGCTGCAGGTTCTGTCTCTCTATCTCCCCTTTCCTCTCAATTTCTGGCTGTCTATCCAAAGAAACCTAGTTTAAAGAAGAAAATTAGGGAAGCTTCCAATGGAGGAGATGGGACACAGAACCCTGGAGGTGGCAGTTGTACCTTTCTTATCCCACAATCTTGTCAATCATTATTCAATCTCTCATAAAAAAGCACAAGAAATTTACTTGATCATTAGGATTGTATTTTGTATCTCTTTCTTCCTTTTCTTTCTTTCTATTTATTTATTTATTTATTTTTATTGCTGGGACTCAGTGCCTGTATGAAGATTCCACCACTTTCCAGTGGCCTTTTTTCTTCCTTCTTTCCTTCCGTCCCCCCTCTCTTTCTCAACAGGGAGAACTTGAGAGAGGATAGGGGGATAGACAGAGACAGAAAGGCACCTGAACTTCTTGCAACTGAAGCTCCCCCCCCACAGGTTCTTGCACTTGGAAATGTATGTGCTTAACCAGATGTGCCACTGCCCAGCCTCCTTTTTAAAATTTCTTTATTGGGAAATTAATGTTTTACATTCAGCAGTAAATACAATAGTTTGTACATGCATAACATTTCCCAAGTTTTCCACATAACAATACAACCCCCACTAGGTCCTCTGTCATCCTTCTTGGACCTGTATTCTCCCCACCCACCCACCCCAGAGTCTTTTACTTTGGTGCAATATGCCAATTCCAGTTCAGGTTCTACTTGTGTTTTCTTTTCTGATCTTGTTTTTCAACTTCTGCCTGAGAGTGAGATCATCCCATACTCATCCTTCTGTTTCTGACTTATTTCACTTAACATGAGTTTTTCAAAGTCCATCCAAGATCGGCTGAAAACGGTGAAGTCACCATTTTTTATAGCCGAGTAGTATTCCATTGTGTATCTAGACCACAACTTGCTCAGTCACTCATCTGTTGTTGGACACCTGGGTTGCTTCCAGGTTTTGGCTATTACAAATTGTGCTGCCAAGAACATATGTGTACACAGATCTTTTTGGATGGGTGTATTTGATTCCTTAGGATCTATCCCAGGAGAGGAATTTCAGGGTCATAGGGTAGGTCCATTTCTAGCCTTCTGAGAGTTCTCCAGACTGTTCTCCACAGAGGTTGGACCCATTGACATTCCCACCAGCAGTGTAGGAGGGTTCCTTTGACCCCACAGCCTCTCCAGCATTTGCTGCTGTTACCTTTTCTGATGTATGACATTCTCATAGGAGTGAAGTGGTATCTCATTTTTATTTGCATTTCTCTGACAATCAGACTTGGAGCATTTTTTCATGTGTTTCTCGGCCTTTTGGATCTCTTCTGTGGTGAATATTCTGTCCATGTCCTCCCCCCATTTTTGGATGGGGTTATTTGTTGTCTTGTTGAGATTTGCAAGCTCTTTATATATTCTGGTTATTAGACTCTTGACTGATGTATGGCTTGTAAAGATCTTCTCCCATTCTGTGAGGGGTCTCTTGGTTTGGGTAGTGGTTGCTTTTGCTGTGCAGAAGCTTTTTAATTTGATGTAGTCCCATAGGTTTATGCTTGTCTTAGTCTTCTTTGTAATTGGATTTGTTTCATTGAAGATGTCTTTGAAATTTATGCGGAAAAGAGTTCTGCCAGTATTTTCCTCTAAGTATCTGATAGTTTGTGGTCTAACATCCAAGTCCTTGATCCACTTGGAATTTACTTTTGTATTTGGTGAAAAATAGTGGTTCAGTTTCAATGCTTTTGTCTTTGACCATGAAAACTATTTTCTTCATTTTAAAATTTTTGACAGTGAATTTTCTCTTTTAAATTTTATTATCTTTATTTATTGTATAGAGACAGTCAGAAATCAAGAAGTAGGGGGAGATAGGGAGAGAGAGACTCCTGCAGTACTACCTTCACCACTTGTGAAGCTATCCCCCTGCAGGTGGGGACCCGGGGCTAGAACCCAGGACCTTGTGCACTGAAATGTGTGCACTTAACCAGGTGTGCCACCACCTGCCCCCCATTTTCTTTGTTGGTGGTATTAATGGTTTACAGTCAACAGTAAAATAGTTTGTACATGCAACATTTCTCAGTTTCCCACATAAAAATACAATGCCCACTAGGTCCTCCTCTGCCATCATATTTCTTTCTTTTTTTTTAATATTTATTTTATTTATTTATTCCCTCTTGTTGCCCTTGTTTTATTGTTGTAGTTATTATTGTTGTTGTCATTGTTGGATAGGACAGAGAGAAATGGAGAGAGGAGGGAAAGACAGAGAGGAGGAGAGAAAGACAGACACCTGCAGACCTGCTTCACCGCCTGTGAAGCGACTCCCCTGCAGGTGGGGAGCCGGGGTTCGAACCGGGATCCTTATGCCGGTTCTTGTGCTTTGCGCCACCTGCGCTTAACCCGCTGCGCTACAGCCCGGCTCCCCTGCCATCATATTTCAAGATTTGAACATGCCCCTCTCCCCCCTAGTCTTTTACTTTGGTACAATTCAAAATTTTGTTGTTGTTGTCTGTGACAAATTCACAATCCAGCACTTTTAGTCACTGGGCCCAGCAGTTGAGACCTACCAAAACTTTTATATGGTTTCTTACTGTAGGATACAAAACAATTAGTTGAGGTAAGGAAATTTAAATGTCTCTGAAATTGAACATAATAATAGAATATCATTAGTGGTAAGGAAGACTGAACTACTTATATGTAAAACAATGCTAACTAATTCAGAGGATTTATGCCAAGTGATAGAAGCTGTTTAGAAGATTACATACTGTATGGTTTTATTTATATAACGTTTTGGAAAAGAAAACTACAGGGGCGAAAAGAGCAGCAGTGATTACTCAGGTATGGGAATGGAGAAAGGTTTTAACTGCAAAAAGAAAGCGGGAACTTTTTGGAGGGATGAAGCTTTTCTGCAGAAGTTTGTAAAAAAAAATCTCAGTGCAGCTACAGTGTGAGTTTACTAAGGATACATTATAACCCAGTAAATCTGACTTGACAATTAAAGATGAATACAGCCTCTAAAACATTGTTTTTCAAATTTTCACTAATGAGACAATCCATCAGTGAATTATAAACTCAATTTCATGGCTGTTACTGGTATTTTTATTTATTTAATTATTATTATTTTATCAGAACACTGCTCAGCTCTGGTTTACAGTGGTGCCAGGAATTGAACCTGGGGCTTTGTAATCTTAACCATGAAAGTCTTTCTGCATAACTACTCTGTTATCTCTCCATCCCTGTGCCTGGTATAAAAAAAAAAGTGAGGAACTGGCAAACAGCTTGCCTGGATAGTGTGCTTGCTTTGTGCCACATACATTCAAGCCCAGGACCTACCACATCCAAAGAAGTTTCAGTGCTGTGGTATCTTCCCCTCACCCCACCTGTGTCTCTAGACATCTTTTTAAAAAATATTTTTAAAACTATTACTGATTTTGAATAGACACATAAATTATGAAGGGAGGAGAGGTAGTGAGGAAGAGAGAGACACCTGAGTAATTGTCTTCAACAACAGTAAAACTTCCCGCCTGCAGGTGGGGCCTGGGGTCTTGAACCCAGGTCCTTGTGCATGGTAACATGTGTACTTTACCAGGTGAATCACTACCTGGCCCCCTCTGTCTTGAGAACCTAGCTCAGGGTGGTCACAACAAAAAAGGAAAACAGTGAGGTCCTAGAGATAGGTCACTGGGCAAGACAGGCTCAGCCTTCAGCACTCAGTAGAAGCGCCATGGATATCTCTGGGCAAGACAGGCTCAGCCTTCAGCACTCAGTAGAAGCGCCATGGATATCTCTGGGCAAGACAGGCTCAGCCTCCAGCACTCAGTAGAAGCGCCATGGATATCTCTGGGCAAGACAGGCTCAGCCTCCAGCACTCAGTAGAAGCGCCATGGATATCTCTGGGCAAGACAGGCTCAGCCTTCAGCACTCAGTAGAAGCTCCATGGATATCTCTGGGCAAGACAGGCTCAGCCTTCAGCACTCAGTAGAAGCTCCATGGAAAGCACCAAAAACAACTCCTTGGGTGGTGGCAGGTGCTTTGCTGTCTTTCTTGCAAAATACAGGATGAAAAGTGGGCCAGGGAAGTAGCTTAGTAGTCTGTATTCCAGATCCTTGGTTCACTCTCAGGACACACACACACACTGAAAAGCATAGAATGAAAACAATAGAGTCACTGATTTTTTGATACAGGAAAAGCGATGTTTCTACTAAAGCCTCAGTTGCATGTATGTGTGTATGTACTGCAGTAATATATCAGGAAGACAACTCAGCCAGTGTGTTTAATAACAGGGAACTGGTTACACAGGTGATACAAACTGAGAAGCAAATAGGGAAGGTGAGGCCATCCAGCCATCAGCAGTAGGAGAAACCAAGAATGCCTTAGGCCTGAGCACCCATGGGAGCTGTGTGTCAGTGTCCCTGGACCTGAGCCACAGTGACCCGGCAGAGGTTAAGAGCACAGAGGGGCCTCTGGGACAGGAGCTGAAGCGTAGACTCAGCCACTGTGAGGGGTGGATTGTGAGCAGAGAAGTCAGGAGCATCACTAGCTCTAACACCTGCCCATCCTCTAGTGTCTTAGCAGGGTCACAAATCTGTGGGACCCAGTCACCAATCACCTAGAACATTCCCAAGTACAGCTAATCCAATTCCACTTCTAGGTGTCTATCCAAAGACTATAAACACACTAATTAAAAAAGACATACTTGTGGTCCGGGAGGTGGCGCAATGGTAAAGCTTTGGACTCTCAAGCATGAGGTTGTGAGTTCGATCCCCGGCAGCACATGTGCCAGAATGATGTCTGGTTTCTTTCTCCTCCTATCTTTCTCATAAATAAATAAAATCTTAAAAAAAAAAAGACATACTACCATTCCATCTCAGCACTGAACACTCTACCACCACCTCATCTTCCTCCTCCCCTTCTTCTTGTCTTCCTTTTAAAATATGTAAATGAGAGAGAAAGGGAGAGTGGAGGATGGAGATAGGACCCAAGCATCACTTTGGCATAGGTGATGCTCGGTGTCAAACTTACGCTCTCATTGACAGCAAGTTTAGTGCTCTAGTCAGCCGGAGGTCCCCTCCTGGGCTTCATCTTTCCATAATTTTCAGCTGTGCTGTTGGTAATATTGCTTTCAACTCACCTCTGTCATTATCAAGACTTCTTTACAAGGCAATGCGTGTTTGTTAGATGGGCGAGTGAATGGCTAGAGCAGGTCCTGCGAGTCTCAATTCTTAGTTTGTTAGGCTGCTGAGGAGCCCTGAAGCCAGTTTCCTGGTTCTGATTGGACTTGCAGCTTACAAACCACCGGAATGGCGCTGTGCTGCCATCTAGTGGCAGAACTGCCCGTGTGTAGGCAAAGTACTTGCCAACAAGAGCAGGCTTGAACGCAAAATGAGCAGTGGTTATTATTGTAATAGTTTTATGTGCATAAAGAACGCTAGAGGGATTATATAAACAAATGCCACTGACTCGGGCACCATATGGTGGGGTAGGTCCTCTTTGGTACAATAAATGCCAAAGGTCTCTGTATATTGAGACATTTAACAAGTCTATGATTTTTTAAACAGTTAACCAGCTGCTTTCAAAAAGGGCATGATAATATTTCTGCACTTAAATTTTAATGTGATGAGTCTTTATAATTTTATGCATAAATGCCATTGTTTTAATTGGCAAAAGAATATGTATTTCAAACCACAACTATGAAAAAATCTGAATAAATTTTAGGAGTATAAAATAAGGAATTCATAACTTTATAAACTATAGTGTATAACATTTTCTTGGATGGAGGGAGTTGAGACTGAGACAGGTTGACCTAAGGTGTCAACAAAACACTACTCTCAAGAATTCTGCTTGCCTTCAGTGGCCTACTTGGAGGTTATCAAACATTTGCCCAACTTGTATTTTTTTTAAAATTTTTATTAGTGATTCAATAATGATACAAGACTGTGGGATCACAGGGATACAATTCCACATAGTCCCCACCCCCAGAGTTCCCTGTCCCACCCCCTCCACTGGAAGCTTCCCTAGTCATTATCCCTCTGGGAGCATGGACCAAATTCTTTATAAAGTGCGGAAGGTGGGAGTTCTGGCTTTTATAATTGCTTCTCTGCTGGACATGGGTGTTGGCAGGTGGATCCACACCCCAGCCTGTTTCTGTCTTTTCCTAGTGGGCAGAGCTTTGGGGAAGTGGAGTTCCAGGACACATTGGTGAAGTCGGCCCAGGGAGGTCAGGATGGCATCATGGTAGCAACTAGAACCTGGTGTGCCCAACTCTTTAGTAAGTTCTTATTTTTGACACCACAGTTATTTTCAAGAAAAAAAACTTTACCAGAGCACTGCTCAGCAGCTCTAGGTTATGGCGGTGTAGGGGATTGAACCTGGGATTTGGAGCCTCAGGCCTGAGAGTATCTTTGTATAACCATTATGCTATCTGCTCTCACCCTGGGAGTATTTTTTTTTCTTTTGAGAGTCTTTCTCCCTTTAAATAGAACTATGTTCTTATTTCATGTGGTAATACTTTTATCTTCTTAAGATACTAATGGGGGCCAGGTGGTGGTGCACCTGGTTGAAAGCACACTACAATGAGCAAGGACCCAAGTTCAAGCCCCTGGTTCCCACGTGCAGGGGGACAAGCTTCACAAGTGGTGATGCAGTGCTGCAGGTGTCTGTCTCTCTCCCTCTTTATCACCCCCTTCCCTCAATTTCTAGGTATCTCTATCCAATAAATACGAAATTTTTAAAAAGATGCTAATGCCAACAATTCTCTCTAAAACTTGTTCTTTTCTCAGGCAAAGTCTGTTTCTTCTTTCCAAATTGAGGGTTTTATTTATTTTATTTATTTTTGCCTCCAGGGTTATTGCTGGAGCTTGGTGCCTCCACTGCTGTTGGTGGCCATTATTCCCATTTTATTGCTGTTATTGCAAAGGACAGAGGAATCCAAGGAGGAGAAGACAGAAGGGGAGAGAAAGACAGCTGCAGACCTGCTTCACTGCTTGTGAGGCAACCCCCCTGGCAGGTGGGGAGCCGGCGCTTTGAACCTGAAACCTTATGCTGGTCCTTGCGCTTTGCGCCATGAGCGCTTAACCCGGTGAGCTACGGCCGGCCCCCAAGGTTTTTTGTTTTTTTTTTAAATTTCATTGGTTTCTAGTTTTCATATTGAAGAGTTCCTTCAATAATATGCTTATTCTTAATAGTTTTTATGTTCTTAAGCGTAGGGAACTGGGGGTTGGGCGGTAGTGCAGAGGGTTCAGCGCACATGGCCCAAAGCGTAAGGACTAGCTTAATGATCCCGGTTCGAGCCCCAGGCTCCCCACCTGTGGCTGGGGGTTGGGGGGGGTCGCTTCACAGGCAGTGAAGCAGGTCTACAGGTGTCTCTTTTTCTACCCCTGCCTTTTCTTCTATTTCTCTGTCCTATCCAACAGCAATGACAACAATTTGCTTTTTTTTTTTTTTTTTTTGCCTCTCAGGGTTGTGTTGCTGGACTCAGTGCCTGCACTACAAATCCACTGCTCCTGGAGGCTACGTTTTCCCTTTTGTTGCCCTTGTTTATAGTTATTGTTGGCATTGGATAGAACAGAAATCAAGAGAGAGGAAGACAGAGAGGGGGAGAGAAAGACACCTGCAGACCTGCTTCACCTACCTCCCTGCAGGTGGGGAGCCGGGGTCGAACCGGGAACCTTACACACTGGTCCTTGGACTTCTCACTTAACCTGCTGCACTGCCGCCCAACCCTCAAGAGTTTGGTGTTTTTATGGTAGTTAAACATAGCTAACAACAACAACCACAAGCCATAAATAGCTTTGTGTGTAGGATTTCTCATTTTTCACCCAAACTTATTCTCTTTGTTATGGTAAATACTTAGATTTGTCCCAATTAAAGTTGTCAGTCATGGGCTTTCCAGTGCCGCCTTCCAGTCATCCTCTTCCTCCTTCCTAAGTGCCCCCGGTGCTTTATGGAGTCCCCAGAATGCCATTTGCTTACTAGCATTCCTGGCTAAGACTTCCTTGCATGGTTGTTCCCTGTTCCTTTGATCTCAGTCCCACCCATGACATCAAAACCTGCCTTTCCATGTTTCACTGTGCTCTGTAAAGACAGAACTGTCGGAGACGAACTCTACACTCATGATGAGTCAACCCTTCCAATAGCCCAGTATGACAAGTAAGTGTAGTTCCATTTCATAGGTGAATAAATCGAGACTTAGAGAAATTAAACATCTCACCCAAGTTTCCAAGTCTGCAGCACAGCAGCTTCTACCCACTGCATGTAGTCTACCTGCACTAGAGGGAGTTCTGGTGCCGACTCAAAGAGCAAGTTAAAATAATTATGTATTTTTTCTTTATTGGGGGATTAATGTTTTACATTCGACAGTAAATACAATAGTTTGTACATGCATAACATTTCTCAGTTTCCCACCTAGTACAACCCCCACCTGGTCCTTTGTCACCATTTCCAGGACCTGAACCCTCCCCCCTCACACACTCCAGAGCCCTTTACTTTGGTGCAATACACCAACTCCAGTCCAAGTTCTGCTTAGTGTTTTCTCTTCTGGTCTTTGTTTTCAACTTCTGCCTGTGAGTGAGATTATATTATATATATATATATATATATATATATATATATATGTATATTATGTTTTAATATATTTACTATAGTTTTAAGACAGTGTTTCCACCAAAATAGTGAATCTAACACTAAGATGTTTAAATGCAACAAATGTTTTGGGTGAGAAAAACACTTCCAGCTAGGGGCACCTTCTCCAGCCAATACCATAGAATGTTATGTGGTTCTGGGGTTTTTACAGTGTAACTCATGGGTGAGAAAAACACTTCCAGCTAGGGGCACCTTCTCCTCCAGCCAATACCATAGAATGTTATGTGGTTCTGGGGTTTTTAACAGTGTAACTCATGGGTGAGAAAAACACTTCCAGCTAGGGGCACCTTCTCCTCCAGCCAATACCATAGAATGTTATGTGGTTCTGGGGTTTTTAACAGTGTAACTCATGGGTGAGAAAAACACTTCCAGCTAGGGGCACCTTCTCCTCCAGCCAATACCATAGAATGTTATGTGGTTCTGGGGTTTTTTACAGTGTAACTCATGGGTGAGAAAAACACTTCCAGCTAGGGGCACCTTCTCCTCCAGCCAATACCATAGAATGTTATGTGGTTCTGGGGTTTTTAACAGTGTAACTCATGGGTGAGAAAAACACTTCCAGCTAGGGGCACCTTCTCCTCCAGCCAGTAGCATAGAATGTTATGTGGTTCTGGGGTTTTTAACAGTGTAACTCATGGATGAGAAAAACACTTCCAGCTAGGGGCACCTTCTCCTCCAGCCAATAGCATAGAATGTTATGTGGTTCTGGGGTTTTTAACAGTGTAACTCATGGGTGAGAAAAACACTTCCAGCTAGGGGCACCTTCTCCTCCAGCCAATACCATAGAATGTTATGTGGTTCTGGAGTTTTTAACATTGTAACTCATGGGTGAGAAAAACACTTCCAGTTAGGGGCACCTTCTCCTCCAGCCAATACCATAGAATGTTATGTGGTTCTGGAGTTTTTAACAGTGTAACTCATGGGTGAGAAAAACACTTCCAGCTAGGGGCACCTTCTCCTCCAGCCAGTAGCATAGAATGTTATGTGGTTCTGGGGTTTTTAACAGTGTAACTCATGGGTGAGAAAAACACTTCCAGCTAGGGGCACCTTCTCCTCCAGCCAATACCATAGAATGTTATGTGGTTCTGGGGTTTTTAACAGTGTAACTCATGGATGAGAAAAACACTTCCAGCTAGGGGCACCTTCTCCTCCAGCCAATACCATAGAATGTTATGTGGTTCTGGGGTTTTTAACAGTGTAACTCATGGGTGAGAAAAACACTTCCAGCTAGGGGCACCTTCTCCTCCAGCCAATACCATAGAATGTTATGTGGTTCTGGGGTTTTTAACAGTGTAACTCATGGGTGAGAAAAACACTTCCAGCTAGGGGCACCTTCTCCTCCAGCCAGTAGCATAGAATGTTATGTGGTTCTGGGGTTTTTAACAGTGTAACTCATGGATTGAGAAAAACACTTCCAGCTAGGGGCACCTTCTCCTCCAGCCAATACCATAGAATGTTATGTGGTTCTGGGGTTTTTTACAGTGTAACTCATGGGTGAGAAAAACACTTCCAGCTAGGGGCACCTTCTCCTCCAGCCAATACCATAGAATGTTATGTGGTTCTGGGGTTTTTAACAGTGTAACTCATGGGTGAGAAAAACACTTCCAGCTAGGGGCACCTTCTCCTCCAGCCAGTAGCATAGAATGTTATGTGGTTCTGGGGTTTTTAACAGTGTAACTCATGGATGAGAAAAACACTTCCAGCTAGGGGCACCTTCTCCTCCAGCCAATAGCATAGAATGTTATGTGGTTCTGGGGTTTTTAACAGTGTAACTCATGGGTGAGAAAAACACTTCCAGCTAGGGGCACCTTCTCCTCCAGCCAATACCATAGAATGTTATGTGGTTCTGGAGTTTTTAACATTGTAACTCATGGGTGAGAAAAACACTTCCAGTTAGGGGCACCTTCTCCTCCAGCCAATACCATAGAATGTTATGTGGTTCTGGAGTTTTTAACAGTGTAACTCATGGGTGAGAAAAACACTTCCAGTTAGGGGCACCTTCTCCTCCAGCCAGTAGCATAGAATGTTATGTGGTTCTGGGGTTTTTAACAGTGTAACTCATGGGTGAGAAAAACACTTCCAGCTAGGGGCACCTTCTCCTCCAGCCAATACCATAGAATGTTATGTGGTTCTGGGGTTTTTAACAGTGTAACTCATGGATGAGAAAAACACTTCCAGCTAGGGGCACCTTCTCCTCCAGCCAATACCATAGAATGTTATGTGGTTCTGGGGTTTTTAACAGTGTAACTCATGGGTGAGAAAAAAACACTTCCAGCTAGGGGCACCTTCTCCTCCAGCCAATACCATAGAATGTTATGTGGTTCTGGGGTTTTTTACAGTGTAACTCATGGGTGAGAAAAACACTTCCAGCTAGGGGCACCTTCTCCTCCAGCCAATACCATAGAATGTTATGTGGTTCTGGAGTTTTTAACATTGTAACTCATGGGTGAGAAAAACACTTCCAGTTAGGGGCACCTTCTCCTCCAGCCAATACCATAGAATGTTATGTGGTTCTGGAGTTTTTAACAGTGTAACTCATGGGTGAGAAAAACACTTCCAGCTAGGGGCACCTTCTCCTCCAGCCAGTAGCATAGAATGTTATGTGGTTCTGGGGTTTTTAACAGTGTAACTCATGGGTGAGAAAAACACTTCCAGCTAGGGGCACCTTCTCCTCCAGCCAATACCATAGAATGTTATGTGGTTCTGGGGTTTTTAACAGTGTAACTCATGGATGAGAAAAACACTTCCAGCTAGGGGCACCTTCTCCTCCAGCCAATACCATAGAATGTTATGTGGTTCTGGGGTTTTTAACAGTGTAACTCATGGGTGAGAAAAACACTTCCAGCTAGGGGCACCTTCTCCTCCAGCCAGTAGCATAGAATGTTATGTGGTTCTGGGGTTTTTAACAGTGTAACTCATGGATTGAGAAAAACACTTCCAGCTAGGGGCACCTTCTCCTCCAGCCAATAGCATAGAATGTTATGTGGTTCTGGGGTTTTTAACAGTGTAACTCATGGATGAGAAAAACACTTCCAGCTAGGGGCACCTTCTCCTCCAGCCAATACCATAGAATGTTATGTGGTTCTGGGGTTTTTAACAGTGTAACTCATGGGTGAGAAAAACACTTCCAGCTAGGGGCTCCTTCTCCAGCCAATACCATAGAATGTTATGTGGTTCTGGGGTTTTTAACAGTGTAACTCATGGGTGAGAAAAACACTTCCAGCTAGGGGCACCTCCTCCAGCCAATACCATAGAATATTATGTGGTTCTGGGGTTTTTAACAGTGTAACTCAAGATCATAAAAATAAAGCCATCTGTGGCTATTCAAAGCTCCATAGAAATGGTATTATAAACGACAGTGTTCAGCTGGGAAAGATGGGTTTTTAAGCAGTGTGTTTAGGTATGCTGGGGAGTTATTAGGCACATGTTCCAGACAGTTCCTCATTTAACCCTCTTTTTCAAATCAAAGATCATTTTTATCCTTCATGGAAATAAGTGATATCAAAATCACAAGGCAAATCTCTGATTACTTCCATCTAAGGTTGTATAAACACAGAGTTCTGATGATTTAATACACATTTTTTATCCTTACTGGACTAAGCTGGTTTCCAAAAAAGAACAGCAGAGGCTTCTAGTCTAGAGATTGTTATTCTCTCTCGTAGCACCCAGAACACTCAGCTCTTCACTTCTTTCAAGTTGATCAAACTTCGTTTCTTTCTCCTGTCTTTCTCACCCTCCTTCCCTCATGTCCTTCCCTCCCTCTCTCCCTCGCACACACACAGTATATGTATTGTAGCATCAAAGTGAATATGGCAATGAGCCTCTCTTTACAGATCTCTTGGTCTACAGGAGAGAAATGTAGACACTAAAGTACGATATATAAGAGAAATATATTTAAAAATCCACCTGATGTAGGGAAAACAGCATTTTTTATTTTAAAAATATTTGTTTATGAGTGGGTAGATAGCATAATGGTAATGCAAACAGACTCATGCCTGAGGCTACAAGGTCCCAGGTTCAATCCTCTGTACCACCATATGCCAGAGCTGAGTAGCGCTTTGGCAAAACAAACAAAAAAACATTGTCATGAGCGAAGACAAAAAGGTCAGCATCCTGCTCCATTCTGGCCTGCGGTATTGTCAAGAGTAGAACCCAATACTTCTGGGGCCTTAGGCTTGTGAGTCTGCTTCACATCCTGGTTCCAACACTTTCTCTCTTACACATACTATGAAGGGGAATTTCAGACTGTTTGCTCCCCACCCCACCCCCCATCTTCTAAAATCCTTGTCTCTTCTCAGCAAATGACACCAAGGTGGTTTTTCAGACCAAAAACTTCTGCTTTTTCTCTTAATGTTCATGCCTGTCTTCCTCTCCAGCCCCAGAGTCCAGTCTGCCAGCAGGTGCTACATGTCCTGACCACCAGTGCCTTCAGTAGCCAGCCCAGCCCACATTGGATGGCTGCTCTGCTAAAATAAGCACCGTCATTTTCATTTGGACTGTGACAGTGCTTCCTAAATACATTTTTTGCTTTAGTTTTCAAGTATATATCAGGTGTGTGTATGTGTGTGTGTGTGTGTGTGTGTGTGTGTGTGTGTGATTACTGGGGCTAGTGTGTGATTACCACTACAGATCAGTTTTCTCTGGGAGAGGCACCCAAGTTGCAAAGCTTTTCCTCTGACTCCCATATGGTGTGAGCTAGGACCACATCAATGCAGGTGCCCTCCCAGGGAAGCTACCTCACTGCCCTGCATCAGCTTCTTTTTGGGTCATGATAGAATCAGGGCTGGATTTCCCTCCTCCAATAAAGATAAAATTAGACAGGACATAACAGCTCTTTTTTGACATTTGACAACTCAGCCTAGTATTGTTAACCCTGAGAGACATTATCCCATTAAAGACAATTAGTGTCAGCTCTAAGTGCAGTAACTAGAGAGAAAGCCCCTTGGGCTGCAGACAGATACCTTCAGTCACACTGTTTGCACAGCACAGGACTCCAGTAGGCCCTTCCTGTCCTTCATGGAGTCTACAGCCATAGCAGACTGAGCCTGCACCACCTCATCTGTTCGTCATACAGCAAGTCAGAGTGACGAACAGGCAACCCCTCAACAATCCTGAGAGCGTTCATGACTTCTGCACGAAGTATCGAAGTTAGATTATAAAAATCATTAAGTATCTAAGTCAAATAGCAGTAAGTTTTTACACAGGATTATTAATATAATTACTAGGAAGATAAAGAAAGGGGCTGGGTGGTGGTACAACCTGGTCGAACACACACATTACCATGTTCAGGAACCCAAGTGCAAGCTCCCAGTTCCCACTTGCAGGGAGGAAGCTTCGTGGTGGAGCACGTTCTATAGGTGTCTCTCTCCCCCTCTCCATTCCCCCTTTCCTCCTTTCCCTCTCAGGATTTAATCCCAGTACAGATAGCATTGTTATGCCTGGGCAGTGGCACAGTGGTTAAGGAACATTAGTGTCTCAAGGATGAAGTCCAGCTTGGATCCCCGGCATCACATATGCCAGAGTAATGTTTTGGATCTCTCAAATTATCTTTATCTGATAAAGATAGCCATACATCGAGAGGGAGGGGATATAGAGGAGACACCTGCAACACCACGAAGATTTTCTCCTGCAGGTGGGAACTGGGAGTTTGAACCCTGGTCTTTGCACACGAACATGTGCAGTCAAGCAGGTGCACCACCACCGCCACCCTTAGATCTCTCTCAGTAATCTTTAAAAGCTAATTTGTTTATATTTGGATAGACACTAATTGAGTCTCCCAACAAGGACTGTAGACATGGCAGGACATACATTCAGATGGGGATTTATCCAGAAGCCCCAATTTTTCCTCCCTAGGGACACACAAGGGGGTGAGTGGTCTTTATCTGGCCAAGGCAGGACCGGAATGCTCTGCAAACATGGCTCAAGAGAATGTGGGGGCTGACTTGCAAAACCTGCAGTTGTCAGTGCAGAGAAATTCACTGGTCATGGATGGAGAGGATGAATTGGCAGACAGGCAAAACGTGAAAGCTCCAGGAGAGGATGAACAGAGGCATCATTACCTCCAGCTTCATCCATTTTGTCCTGATGAATTCAATACTATATTCTCAACACCAAAGCTTCTTTCAGTGAGCTTTACACAGGGTAAAGCCGTGCATTTCCTAGGTGACTTATTTTACTGGCCTATCTTTTAGATTTATTTAGGGTGAGAAGCTAGCAGAATGGTTATGCAAAGAGACTCCTGCCTGGGGCTTCAAAGTGTCAGGTTCAATCTGTACTCCTCCCCCAGCACTACCAAAAGCCAGAGCTCAGCAGTGCTCTGGTTAAAAATAAAATAAAGTAAAATAAATACATAGAAAAACCCAAGACAAATTAGTAGGTGAAAAATAACAATTTGCTCCATTCAGTGACTATTACTGAGGCAAGAATAGATGAAGTTGCACATTAGTGACTTTCAATGAAGACCAGTCTTAGAGCTGTAGAGGACAGCACAATGTGTGTAAAAGACTTTTGTGCCTGAGGCTCTGATTAGCCTTAAGCCAGAGCTGAGCAACTTCTGTAAAAAGAGAAAAAGGAGGAGGAACAATTGGAAGAGTAGAAGAGAAACTAACCCGAGGGTCCAGTTCCAGCCCCCAGCCCCCAGCCCGGAACCTGTGTGAAGGGGAAGCAGCCGGCTGGCTTCTGAGCAGCTACACATTGAAGAAAGCAAGTCCCAGCCTCCACCTCCTTCACCCTCCCCACGGACATTGTGAAGGCTCAGCCTGGAGTTCAGGTGTTTGGAACTGCTAGGTGAGTGGGGCTGTTTTGACTGAAACCTTATTTAGGCTTTCCTGGGAGAGGCAAGCAAGGCTCAGTCTGCTTTAGGGCAGCAGGCTTTGAACTGGCTGACCCCCAGAAGACATTGCTGCCTGGCCAGACACAAGGCCTGGGGCAAGTTGGCCACCATCTCTGCCCCTGAAGATCTTGTGAACTGTGTGACTGAACTGAGTTGCTTAGACTCCGTGTTTTCCTGACTTGCCTACAGCTTTGAGAGCATGTGCCAGCAGGTCAGTCAGGCTCTGGGTGGGTTTCTGGGTTTGGAGAGCACCACCTTAGGGGTGTTTTTTGCTTTGTGGAGGTGTGCAGATCCCTGGTGGAGGCATGTGAGTGACAATGCTAGCTGGGGGCTTGGGTGGGCCCTGTGCTCCAGAGGTCTGGGGCAGGGCTGCCTGCGTGCTCTGTGGTGGGACTGCTATTGGGAGTTTCCTGTTCCCTGCTGAATGACCTTTATTATTTTGATATCTTACTGCTACTGATTGAATGGTGGTGTTGTAAATGATGTCCAATTAAAAATTACTTATCAGGACATAAATAAGAAGTTGAAGCAAGCATTTATTCTTATGCAAAAGGGTGTGCTGCCAACAGTGGCCGTCAGGTAGCAGCTCGCCCCCTCAGCCTTCTCCCGTCTTTTATACCTGATGCAGAACTGTCTCCTCCACCCCTGGGCTGGGCTGCAGAGCTCACTGTCTCCCCGCTGCCTAAATAAGGAGAGGAGGGAGAGTCTGAGGGTCTCTGCTGGAGGATTAGAGCAAGCACTGCAAGGAGCTGACCTCGAGAATACAAAACTACTGGCCACAGGTGGTCACAGATAACAATTTATAAAAATAATTTTTGTACTAAACAGTTGTATTCATGTTCTTTTGTAGAGAAGACCTAACCATCGCTCACAGTGGGTTACCAAATTACAAGATTTCAGGAGTATAGATTCACACTCAGACTCGGTGCATGTCAAGTCAAGCACCCTCCAGAGCAAAGTCTGTGCCTCCCCAGCACAAGAACTCGCAAACTCTGAATCAGTTTGGTGATCTTTGTGTTGTAAATTCGTTTGCTTTGGTCATTAAGTTTCACATATAAAAATATTGGGGGTCGGCCGGTGGCGCAGTGGGTTAAGCGCATGTAGTGTAAAGTGCAAGGACCCGCATAAGGATCCCGGTTCGAGCCCCCGGCTCCCCACCTGCAGGGGAGTCGCTTCACAGGCAGTGAAGCAGGTCTGCAGGTGTCTGTCTTTCTCTTCCCCCATCTTCCCCTCCTCTCTCCATTTCTCTCTGTCCTATCCAACAACAAATGACATCAACAATGGCAATAATGATAGCCACAGAGAGGTTGCAACAAAAGGGGGAAAATGACCTTCAGGAGCAGTGGATTCATGGTGCAGGCACCGAGCCCAGCAATAACCCTGGAGGAAAGAAAAAAAATTAAAAAAAATTCTCTTGATTCTTATTAGCTAAGCTCAGTTTTTCTTTCAAAAAAACACTCATCTTTTTAAACTATAGGGTTGTATTTCATTGTATTTGTGCTGACTATTTTCATTTCAACAGCATTGTGTGTGTGTGTGTGTGTGTGTGTGTGTGAGAGAGAGAGAGAGAGTGCAGCATCACAGCACTGAAACTTTTCAGTGTGGTGGGGCTGGGCTCACACTTGGGTTGTACACATGTATAAATACATACACTATTCAAGTGAGCTATTTCACCGGCCTTCCTTACTGATTTTTAAGTTACAGTTTGTTTTATTCTTTACCAAAGTACTGCTCAGCTCTAGCATATGTTGTTGTGAGGGACTGAGCCTTGGGCCTCACCATTGTATTTATATTTGTATAACCATCATGCTAACTCCCACACACCACACTTGTTCTTAAATGTAGTACTGGAGGCAGAGACTGTTCCCTAGTAAAGCACAGAGGGAGGAGAGAGTTCAGTCCCTCCAGCTCCTCCCACAGTCTCATAACCAGTGTGTGGGAAGGTTCACAAGCTGTGGAGCAGATAACCCTGGGGACATAAATATGTATTTGGGGAGTGGGTACAGAGTTCTGGTGATAGGTGGGAACAGTGGGAAACTGCCCCTACCATCTTCCAAATCTTGTAAATCACTAATAATGATAACCCTGGGGACAGAAACATATATTTGGGGAGCGGGTGCAGAGCTCTGGTGATAGGTGGGTACAGTGGGAAACTCTGCCTCCCATCTTCCCATCTTGTAAATCCCTGGGGACATAAATATGTATTTGGGGAGCGGGTGCAGAACTCTGGTGATGGGTGGGTGCAGTGGGAAACTGCCTCCCATCTTCCCATCTTGTAAATCACTAATAATAACAACCCTGGGGACATAAACATGTATTTGGGGAGTGGGTGCAGAGCTCTGGTGATAGGTGGGTACAGTGGGAAACTCTGCCCTTACCATCTTCCCATCTTGTAAACCACTAATAATGATAAAATATACAGTGACAGTTAAAATGTACTTGCTTTTAGAGACTGGATTTCTAGTCGGCATGCATCCATCTTACTACACGTGCCCACTGGCAACCTGTGGTTTAATTTTACTAGTGAACTAATACTGGCCTTCAGTTAGGGTTACAGGGGTGCACTCGCACACTGCACCAGCCACCCTCCCTCCATCAGAACCATCACAAAAGATCTTTGATAGACTGGCTACTTTTTTTTTTTTAAAGAATTAGGGACCCTTTTTATTTTATTTTATTTATTTATTGCCTTTCGTTGCCCTTGTTTTATTGTTGTAGTTATTGTCGTTTTTGGATAGGACAGAGAGAAATGGAGAGAGGAGGGGGAAGACAGAGGGGGAGAGAAAGATAGACACCTGCAGACCTGCTTCACTTGTGAAGCGACTCCCCTGCAGGTGGGGAATCAGGGCTCTAACCGGGATCCTTACGCCAGTCCTTGCGCTTTGCTGATGCCACC
Organism: Erinaceus europaeus; assembly: GCF_950295315.1. Classification (NCBI taxonomy): domain Eukaryota; kingdom Metazoa; phylum Chordata; class Mammalia; order Eulipotyphla; family Erinaceidae; genus Erinaceus; species Erinaceus europaeus. The sequence goes on along the minus strand of NC_080172.1, from coordinate 68,627 downwards.
TGCGCTTAACCCGCTGTGCTACAGCCCAACTACCTACTTTTTAAAAAAAAAAAAAAAAACTTATTTTATTTGCTAGAACAGAAATTGAGAGTGGGGAAGAAGAGAGGGAGAGAGAGACAGACACCTGCAGCAATGGTTTACCACTTGTGAAACTTGCCCCCTGCAGGTGGGGGCTGGGGGATTGAACCGGGGTTTTTTAATTTGTGTGTTTCCATTTTACTTTAATACATTTTTTAGAACTATTTTATTTGGTAGTACAGAGATAAATTGAGCGAGGGAGGTTGAGACGGGGAGAAAGATATCTGCAACTCTGTTTTACCTCTCCTGAAGTTTCCCCGTGCTGTGCAGACTGGTGGCTTAAACCTGGGTTGCTGTGCATGGTAACTTGTGTGCTTAGCCAGGTACATCACCATCACCACCCAGCTTACATATTTTTAAATTTATTTAATGAGAGAGACCAGGGCACTTCTCAGCTCTGGCTTATGGTGGTTCTGGGGATCGAACCTGGGACCATGTTAGGTTTGTGTGACGCTAAAAGGCCCAGAGGGAGAGGCCTGTGTCAGGTTTTAGCACCAAAATGTTAGAATTATGAGGCGCAAAGTAAGTCAAATAGAGTCAGGAGTGCAGACAAAGCTCAATATAGTAGTGGGGGGGGGGGAGCCAGGTCAGGATGGAGAACCCAGTCTGGGGGGAGCTAAAAGCCCAAACTGGGACCTACTGTTTAGACCTTATACAGAGTCCTGTTACTTTGTCTGGTACGGGAAGGGTCATGGCTGGTCATAGGATCTATTTATTTATTTTTTGCCTCCAGGGTTATTGCTGGGGCTCGGTGCCTACACCACAAGTCCCCTGCTCCTTCAGGCTATTTTTGCCCTTTTGTTGCCCTTGTTTTATCGTTGTGGTTATTGTTGTTAGTGCTGTTGGATAGGACAGAGAAATCGAGAGGAGGGGAAGACAGAAGGGGAGAGAAGACACCTGCAGACCTGCTTCACCACCAGTGAAGGCCCCCCCCCCCACAGGTGGGGAACCCGGGTCTGGAACCAGGATCCTTACCGCTTTGCACCATGTGCGCTTAACCCACTGCACTACTGCCTGACCCCCATCATAGGATTTATGATCCCTTTCTGATTGGAGTGTCCAGTGCAGGCAGGGGTAAGTCTTCCTGTGTGGGTGAGGGGCCTGCTTTTTCTCAGCACATCGCCTCCAGTCTGTTTCAGCAAGGTAGAGTAAGGACAGGCCTCAGCATATTTCCTTCACCGTAGAGCGTCAGGCATGAGAGCCTTTTGCAGAACCATTATGCGTTCTCCCCAGCCTTGTGCTTTGTGCTTCCATTTTCTGTGTTCCATATTTGAGCAAAAACCAGCCAAGCTGTCTTTGCCCTCTTTACTGACGTCGTTAGGCAAATCACATTCAGTTCCTTTTATTTTGTCCTGAAGGATACAAAGTCATTTTCTTTTTTTTTTTATTTGTTGATGGCTGGAATATTTATTTTTTTGATCAAATAGATTAACTGGTACGTATTTTAAGAATATAAAGACTTTTTAAAAACATTCTTGACTAAAAACTAACTATATGCTTTAGTGTAGATAGTAAACAGTTATCACTGTATGTACTTATATCAGTAAACATGTAACATAGACAGGTGTTCCTTTGAAATTGAAAGCATTTTTATTGAACCAACTGAGTTTCTAAGTAGTATATCCAGGATATTTGTAATGCCTAATAGTTCTAAATGATAGTTAAGTTTATTCCAAATGAACAAATGTTTGTTCTATAATTTTTGTATAGAGTCTGGAAAGAATTTCTTAAAGTTACAAAGTCATTTTCAATTGCAGCATAATATTCCGTTGAGCCTATATGCCATAACTTTTATTTAATTCAAGTAATTAATTTTATTTACTTTCTCATTCCCCTGTTGAGTATTTAGGGTACTTCCACTCTGTCTATTGTGGATAGTACAGCTGTGAACAGAGGTGCATGTGTACCTTTGAATTAGGCAAATAGATAGGCAGAGTGAAAGATAACATGGAGCCAAGTCTTCCTTCAGTGCTGTAGGGACAGGCTCCAACTTTCTTTCTAGATTGTTTATTGGTTTATTTGTGAAAGAGAGGGAGGGAGAACTAGAGAATCTCTTAGGGTACGTTCAGTGCTAGAAATGAAACTCCGAGCCTCATACTTGAGAGTCCATGCTTTACTCAGTGTCATTCCCTGCGCCACTAGGATCTTTTTCCATAGTCATGTTATGTGCTAAGTATTTTTATTTTATTGACACACAGTAGAGAGAGACAGACCTAGAGCAGAGCACTTCTCAGCTCTGGTCTAGACATCCCCTTACTAGTTTCCTTATCCCGTAATTTTCTATCCAGTCACGGTTGCTGAGTGAATATTTAAGGGACTTCTTATCTGTTGTGGATAGTGCAGCTATGAACCTAGGAGTACATGTGTACCTTTGGATTAGTATTAAAAACATGTTTCTATGTTCATTTTGGGTTAACTATTGAGCCTTATCCTCTAGTTCAAAAGATATCCAGGAAAAACTATTTTCAAAATTTGCTCATTTGATATTGTGATCTGATGTGTAAATACTTATTAGACATCCTAATCTAAAACCTTTGATATTGTGATCTCATGTGTAAATACTTAATATTAGACATCCTAGTCTAAAACCCCTAAATCATTGCTCCTCCACTCATGAAACTTACCCTCTGTGGGTGGACTTGAACCCAGGTTCTTGTGCCTGGTAATGTGTCTTTTCAACCAGGTGTGCCACCATCCAGCTCCCACAAAGTATTTGAGAATTCAGTGTTAACCACAGATGCACTGAGCAAGCAAGAAAGGGCATTTTCCCTTCTATTCTACCACTCCTTTAAAGGGTTCTATATGGTAGAGCGAGAGAAAGCTGAGAGAGAACCCAAAGCACCACTCTGGCACATGTGATGGTTCTGCTCATCTGAGGACCTCATACTGGAGGGTCCAACACTACCCACTGTACCACCTCCCTGACCACAACATGTTTTTTCTTGTATTAAATCACTGCTCAGCCTGGGTTCATGGATTGCAACTGGGACCTAAGATCCTCAGGCATGAAAAGATCTTTGCATCAGCATTGTGCTATCTTCCAGCCTTCAAGTTTGTTCTCATGGCATGCCTTCCCATGTGCCCTGGACTTTGTTAATACCCTCTGGGTTATCACTGGTCTCAGTGCCTGCATGATGAACGTAGGGCTCCTGGTGTGTTTTTTTTTTTTAAATAGAAACAGAAGTTGAGAGGAAGGAAGGAGATGGGAGAGGGAGGGATTAAAAGACACCTGCAGCACTCAGCAGCTGTGTAGCTTCTCTCTCACAGGGAGAGACCTGGTCTTGAACCCAGGTCCTTAGACATAGTCACATGTGCTTTCTGCCAGGTGTACCACTGGCCCCTTGGTTCTTGTGTCTGTCTGCTGTGTCCTTCAGGTGTCACTGTAAATGGTGCTTGTTGCCCTTGTATGGCCTACAGCTTCCCTTTTTGTCTGATTGTGTATGATGTACAAAAATCAAAGGTAAAAAGATTTGTCTCCTAGTTTCATTCTTTTTCTTTACTTTCTTCATTGGGGGGATTAATGGCCTACTATTTTTTTTTAAAATTTTTACTAGAGCACTGTTCAGCTCTGGCTTATGGTGGGGTGGGGAATTGAACCTGGGAGTTATGAGCCTCACACATGAGAGTCTCTGCATAGCCATTATGCTATCTACCCCCAACTGGGTCTACTAGTTCTTATATGTTGCTAATAGTGTGTGATTTGGTTCTTTTTTAAAAATTTTTAAAAATATCATTGTTATTGATGTCATCGTTGTTGGATAGGATAGAGAGAAATGGAGAGAGGAGGAGAAGACAGGGGGAGAGAAATATAAGACACCTGCAGACCTGCTTCACCGCTTGTGAAGCGACTCCCCTGCAGGTGGAGAGCTGGGGGTTTGAACCGGGATCTTTATGCCAGTCCCTCTGCTTTGCGCCACGTGCACTTAACCCGCTGCGCTACCGCCCAACTCCCAATTTGGTTCTTTATATAACTTCTAGTTGAGTATTTCTGTAATGTGAAAAGCTTTGGTTAGGTGGCAAGTGTGCTGACTTTGTAAGATGTCAACTCTTCTACCTCTCCTTTGGGCAGGTAAATGGTTGTGTCAGCTCTCTCCTCTGGGCTGGTCCTTGTGCTTCAGGACACCTGCAGTTAACCCGCTGTGCTACTGCTCTCGACTCCTTTTATTTCTCTTTCTAAAGACATTCCTCCCCTGTGGTGGCGCTAGCCAGCACTCCCCTATTCAGATATGTTTCTGTATGTGTAAGGTATACAATGTGTTGTTTAGATGCACAATAAAATGCAAGTATTTGAAAGTAGACCTTGGGCTTAGGAGAAATCTTAAGAGTTCTGCCAAAGACTTTCACACCTGTGGCTTCAGGAAGCCAGTTTCAATCACTGGCACCATCCTGAGCATGAGCTGAGTGGTGTTGTGTTTCTCTGTGTTTTTCTCACTGCAAGTGTGTTAGGAAAAGACAATATTCAGAGAAATACAGAAGCCCTTTAACTTGACTCTCCCTTGTAAGGTACATTCAACTCCATGTCCACAAGGTGGAGACATTACATAGCAGCGCCCCTGCTCCTACTGGACAACCCCTGTGGGGAGGGTGTTTGCAGTCTGTTCACAGATTTTTTTTTTAAATTTCTTTCTTTATTGGGGAATTAATGTTTTACATTCAACAGTAAATACAATAGTTTGTACATGCATAACATTCCCCAGTTTCCCATTTAACAATACAACCCCCACTAGGTTATTTATCCTTCATGGACCTGTATTCTCCCCACTCACCCACCACAGAGTCTTTTACTTTGGTGAGATATGCCAATTCCATTTCAGGTTCTACTTGTGTTTTCGTTTCTGATCTTGTTTTTCAACTTCTGCCTGAGAGTGAGATCATCCCATATTCATCCTTCTGTTTCTGATTTATTTCACATAACATGAATTTTTCAAGGTCCATCCAAGATCGGCTGAAAATGGTGAAGTCACCATTTTTTACAGCTGAGTAGTATTCCAATGTGTATATATACCACAACTTGCTCAGCCACTCATCTGTTGTTGGACACCTGGGTTGCTTCCAGGTTTTGGCTATTACGAATTGTGCTGCCAAGAACATTTGTGTACACAGATCTTTTTGGATGGATGTGTTGGGTTCCTTAGGATCTATCCCCAGGAGAGGAATTGCAGGGTCATAGGGTAGGTCCATTTCTAGCCTTCTGAGAGTTCTCCAGACTGTTCTCCACAGAAGTTGGACCCATTGACATTCCCACCAACAGTGTAGGAGGGTTCCTTTGACCCCATAGCCTCTCCAGCATTTGCTGCTGTTACCTTTTCTGATGTATGACATTCTCACAGGAGTGAAGTGGTATCTCATTGTTGTCTTTATTTGCATTTCTCTGACAGTCAGAGACTTGGAGCATTTTTTCATGTGTTTCTCAGCCTTTTGGATCTCTTCTGTGGTGAATATTCTGTCCAAGTCCTCCCCCCATTTTTGGATGGGGTTATTTGTTGTCTTGTTGTTGAGTCTGGCAAGCTCTTTATATATGTTGATTATTAAACTCTTATCTGATGTATGGCATGTAAAGATCTTCTCCCATTCTGTGAGGGGTCTCTTGGTTTGGGTAGTGCTTTCTTTTGCTGTGAAGAAGCTTTTTAATTTGATGTAGTCCCATAGGTTTATACTTGCCTTAGTCTTCTTTGTAGTTGGATTTGTTTCATTGAAGATGTCTTTGAAATTTATGTGGAAAAGAGTTCTGCCAGTATTTTCCTCTAAGTATCTGATAGTTTGTGGTCTAACATCCAAGTCCTTGATCCACTTGGAATTTACTTTTGTATTTGGTGAAATATAGTGATTCAGTTTCATTCTTCTGCATGTTTCAACCCATTGTTTCCAACACCATTTGTTGAAGAGACTCTGCTTTCCCCATTTAATAGTCTTGGCCACCTTGTAAAAGATTAGATGTCCATAGGTGTGGGGGCTCATTTCTGGGCTCTCAATTCTATTCCACTGGCCAGTGTGTATTCATGTTCCAGTACCAAGCAGTTTTGATGACAGTGGCCCTGTAATACAGTTTGAGATCTGGGAGTGTGATGCCTCCGGTTCTGTTCTTTTTTCTCAAGATTGTTTTGGCAATTCTAGGTCTTTTCTGGTTCCAGATAAACATTGGTAGCATTTTTTCTATTCTCCTAAAAAATGTGCTTGGGATCTTGATGGGGATAGCATTAAATTTGTAGATGGCTCTGGGTAATATATTCATTTTGATGATGTTAATTCTTCCAACCCATGAACATGGAATATCTTTCTCCACTTCTTTGTGTCTTTTTCAATTTCTTTGAGTGGTGACTCATAATTTTCAGTATACAAGTCTTTCACTTTTTGGTTAGGTTTACTCCTAGATATTTTATTGTTTTTGTTGCTATAGTAAAAGGAATTGATTTCTAGCTTTCAATTTCTTCTAACTTAAGTGTTTTCATAGAGGAATGCCACTGACTTTTGAATGTTAATTTTATAGCCTGACACCTTACTGTATTGCCTGATGATTTCCAAAAGCAGAGTTATGCCCACTGCAAGGGGGATGTGAGTCAAGGTCTCCTTTTTGTCCAGGTTTCTGGAGACTTTGCATTTTATGCTGCACAGGAATTCACATTTTTCTACAGGGGAAAACAGGTTTGTGTATTTCACCAAGTCAGTAAGAGGGCATCAGAACAGTTAGGCTTGCTAAAGGCAGAGAATCAAACTGAGCTCTGAGATTTGAGAATCCCTGTCCTGTACTGAGCCCTCTGGTAGGCTGCTCCATTCTCGGCCTAAAACAACAATCTGTGGGCTCAAGTTCAAAGAACACCTTAGGGGCTGCGGAGGTAGCATAATGGTGATGTCAAAGGCTCTGTACTTGATGTCCCAAAGGTTTGAAGTTCAATTCCCAGCTCTCTGGTGTAAGTCTGCTCTGAGCAGTGGTGCAGACTCAATCTGGAATTTTTTCTTCTTTTTTTACCAAAGCCTGGATTAACTGCACATCATGCATCTGTGGGCACTTCAGATTATGAGAGTCTCTTTGTGTCACCATTATGATATCTGCCCCTGCCCATGTCAGTGTGTCTGTATCTTATGTGTCTCTAGCTAGCTCTCATTCCTAGGTAACAGTAAAGTAAAATAGGATGAAATAATAAATAAGAAAGAAGAGTTTGGGCAGAAGCAACTGCCTCTTATCCTTTCTTTTTCTTGTATTTATTTCCTTTTGTTGCCCTTGTTTTATTGTTGTAGTTATTGTTATTGATATCATTGTTGGATAGGACAGAATGAGGAGGGGAAGACAGGGAGGGAGAGAAAGACAGACACCTGCAGACCTGCTTCATTGCCTGTGAAGCAACTCCCCTGCAGGTGGGGAGCCAAGGGGCTTGAACTGGGATCCTTATGCCGGTCCTTGCACTTTACGCCATGTGCGCTTAACTCACTGTGCTACCGTCTGACTCCCTATTTTAGGATTTTTATATGACCTTTATTCTGGGGTAAAGAGTGGCTTATGAATAATACATTCTACTATTTTTGAATGTAGTGATATTTTATTTAGTTTAAGTGTTCCTTATATTTTAAATATTTTATTTTACTGGAAGAGCTAGCAAGAAATACAAGAAAAGAAACAGGGAAGGCCAGAGCACTGCTCATCTCTGGCTGTTGGTGGTGCTGTGGATTGAAACTGGGACCTCAAAGTCTCAGGCATAGAAATCTCTTTGCATACATAACCATTTTGATGTAATTCAAGCCCTAACGTTATTCATTAAGAGAAAGGGGAGAGGATTTAGAGTTCAAAGCATTGCCCACTGATTCATCTCCCAGACCACTTTACTTATTTTAAACACTAATGGCTACAGAGTATAGAACTTTAAGCTTCAAGGTTCAATTCCCAACAGCAGCATAAACCAGAACTAAAAATTATTCTGATGTTTTCTCTGTATACATGTAATTAAAAAATATGTATATATTTTAAATCTTAGTTTTCTGTACCCTTGAATGTATTTTTTTGTGATATGATTGAACTGAATTTGGTTTTCATGGTATAGGCTAGGTGTTAGATTATTAGGGATTAAGAGATGTTACAGTTCCTTAGGGTAAGGATTGTGCTTAAACTCTTGGTTAAATATGAGTTATCTAGCTGCTATAGTTGTGGTAAAGATAGTGTAGTAGGATTATGAGCAGAATGTTATTCCTAATATGTAAAGTTCATCTATCAAAGTGCATTTTACAGTTAACATGTCAGCAGGGATGCAGTGGGGAGTGGGTGCTTTCCCTAAGGAGAGCTCTAACACCATCAGAAGTGGGCAGTAATGACCCCTGGCTGTAGGAGGCCTGAGCTTGTCAGAATTTCACTGCACCCTTACCTAACTAAGCACCTACCCCCCATTCTTACCCTACACCATGGAAATGCTTTAAAAATATTTTGATCTTTATTGGATAGAGAGCTAGAAATAGAGAGCAAGAGGGAGAGACAGGCACCTGCAGACGTGCTTCACCACTTGTGAAGCTTTCACGCTGTAGGTGAGGACTGGAGGCTTGAACCTGGGTCCTTGTACATGGTAACATGTGCACTAAATCATATGCACCACCACCCAGCCCCAGAAACACATTTTGATGAACTCCATAGTTCCTGTGTCTTTCAGAAGAGTCCTTACACTTCCAGCATCAGTGTTTTGCTACTGCCTTGGGGCGCCATTATCTGGCTCCCCTCTAGTGTCTGGAAGAAACGGTCTCTGGTCTGGCCAAAGCCTCTTCACAAAATCAGACTGATCTTTTAAAGACAACGCAGAAGCCTTCTCTGAGCAAATGAAATCCGTTATTTTTAGCACTGCCTTAAATATTTTTTTCAGGACCATGAAAGGAAAATGAAAACTTAAAAAATCTTAAATATTTTCCCTTTTGTTGCCCTTGTTTTACTGTTGTAGCTACTGTTATTGAGGTCATTGTTAAGGCAGAGAAATGGAGAGAGGGGAAGACAGGGAGAGAAAGACACCTGTAGACCTGCTTTACCGCCTGTGAATTGACTTCCCTGCAGGTGGGGAGCTGGAGGCTTGAACTGGGATCCTTAACACCAGTCCTTGTGCTTTGTGTCACATGCACTTAACCCGCTATGCAACCACCTGACTCCCAGGACCATGAAAACTCAAGGTTTTGTCTTAAGGTTAATTTAAGAATTATAGGGCAGGGTAATAGGGTTAATTTAAGAATTATAGGGCAGGGTAACAGACAGCATGATGGTCCTGCAAGACTTTCCTGCCTGAGGCTCTGAAGTTCAAGATTCAAAGTTCAATCCCCAGCACCACCATCAGCCAGAACTGCTCAGCTGTAGAATATGAACTTATCCTTTCCTATGTTTGGGTGGAAACTGAAGGAATCCTGAGGATAAGCCAGGAGGGTGAGAAACATGGGTGCTTCCACTAAAAGGTGGTTCTGGAGCAGAAAGGCCTAGCAGATCACGTCCAAACTCTCCCTTAAGGCTTATGGTAAGGATGGGAACCAGGTGCTTTCTAAGTGGACCAAGTGAAGACAGGCACCAACTCCAGGGCCAGAGTCACTGACCACATGTACCTGGCAACAGGGCAGCAGTGTCAGAAGTTTGAATTAGGAAGCACATGCCACCCTGATGAGCCTGCCATCAGGTCAAGACAGGAAAGTCCTTCTCAGTCAGGCTACACTGAGCCTAAGTATGACACCTGACAGTCAAAGCACAACCCCATCAGCACTAATATGCTTGAAACTCTTTCAGAGCCGCCTCCACATGCAGGCCCAGAGCAGAGAATTCTCTCCCCTTCCAGCAGCTTGCGTGCTCACATAGGTCTCTGGGCAGGCTGGGGGCACTGAGCCCTCTGGACACACATGCAGGACAACAGTGGCTTATCTGTGGGGTAATGGTTCAGCCTCACAGTTCTGGGGAAGCCTGAGACCCGCACCTGCAGCCCCCTTTCAGGGGGGTTGGTGGGGATCTACAGCAAGTTCTGCCCCAGTCTGACTCCAGTCCACTGTGGGGCTAGTACTGGGGCTGGACTGATCTGGCACAGCCCAGAGGCCGCCTGCTTGGAGTGAGTGCTGAAACCCAGGCAGTAGGCTTGTCTGTGTGCTCCAGACACCACCCAGATTCTGGGGCAGGACAGTTCTGGGCATCCCCTCCCCAAAGGGCTGCAGACCTGAGAAGTGAAGGTCATGCCTCCCTAGCACTTTCTCTAGTAGGAGCCTTGTGTCGAGAGCCTCCCCCCAACAGGTCAGTGACAGGGCTCAAGTCTAGCTGCTGGGACAAGTATTCCCTGCAGAGTCCTCCTGTCAGGAAAGGACAGCGTTCTGCAGGACTGGCCCAAGCCCAACTTCTCTGCCCAAGGGGAAGTGGTCCTTAAGTGCCTGGCTAGTTTCGCAGGTGGGAGACAGACGACCAGGGACTTATGGCCGGGCTGGGAAGCAGTGCAGTGTTTATTGAGAAACGAATCCGCATTTCTAATTTCCAGGAAGGAAGTGGTAGGAGGAAAGCAGGATGTGACTACGAGAGTGGGCGGAGTGAAAAGAGTGCAAACCAGTGCCCTGCAGACAGGGCGGTTCTCAGACAAAACAATGATTAAATAGACCAACACTTAAGACCTCACAAGGAGTCAACGACTGCCACCTCTCCAGATTCAAAGGAGGTCTTGAAACTTTACATCAGGCTCAACCTGACGCTGTTGTCTGGCTATGGAAGAAGGGCAAACGCTAGAAGAAGGGAGGCCAGAAAGCCTATGGGTCTCTTCCTGGGTCTGGGGAGGAGCAGTGGGAGCCCTCATACCTCAGCATCAATCTGGGGCTCATTTAGGTGTTCAAGTACCTGGCAACTGGCTTGTACCCAGATCTTGCCAAGTTCTCGGTCTTTTCAGAGTTGCCCTCAGCTCAGTTGTAACTTCCATGTGAGAATTCCATGCCCAGCAGGCAGGTGGTGCCTGGGTTGCTGATTGACAGAATGCCAGGTGGGCACGGGGACGGCTATTAGCCCAGCAGGCAGGTGGTGCCTGGGTTGCTGATTGACAGAATGCCAGGTGGGCACGGGGACGGCTATTAGCCCAGCAGGCAGGTGGTGCCTGGGTTGCTGATTGACAGAATGCCAGGTGGGCACGGGGACGGCTATTAGCCCAGCAGGCAGGTGGTGCCTGGGTTGCTGATTGACAGAATGCCAGGTGGGCACGGGGACGGCTATTAGCCCAGCAGGCAGGTGGTGCCTGGGTTGCTGATTGACAGAATGCCAGGTGGGCACGGGGACGGCTATTAGCCCAGCAGGCAGGTGGTGCCTGGGTTGCTGATTGACAGAATGCCAGGTGGGCACGGGGACGGCTATTAGCCCAGCAGGCAGGTGGTGCCTGGGTTGCTGATTGACAGAATGCCAGGTGGGCACGGGGACGGCTATTAGCCCAGCAGGCAGGTGGTGCCTGGGTTGCTGATTGACAGAATGCCAGGTGGGCACGGGGACGGCTATTAGCCCAGCAGGCAGGTGGTGCCTGGGTTGCTGATTGACAGAATGCCAGGTGGGCACGGGGACGGCTATTAGCCCAGCAGGCAGGTGGTGCCTGGGTTGCTGATTGACAGAATGCCAGGTGGGCACGGGGACGGCTATTAACCCAGCAGGCAGGTGGTGCCTGGGTTGCTGATTGACAGAATGCCAGGTGGGCACGGGGACGGCTATTAACCCAGCTGGCAGAGCAGGTGTGAACTGGCACAGCTGAGTCTAGCTGGGGGCTCAGCTGAGGGGGCTGGATTTCAACTAGGGGGTCACCCAGCACACGTGGGTGGTGCTGGAAAGGCCCCATCAGAGTAACACGGTGGCCAATGCCTAGCACCCAGGGCTCCCTGGGTGTGGAAGCAGCAGCAGGTCCATCTCTGGGGGGATGGGCACCAGGCTACAAGGTTCTAGGGCTGCAGTTAAGGATCCTGGCCTACTTGTGGCGTGTTTTAGATCTTGTAGTCTGTTTCCACAGCCTCTCTCTCCACTCAGGTGCTTCCCACACTGCATCCTGCAGCAGCTGTTACTTCCAATTCCAATACCTTCAACATGGACTCAGCCTAAAGCCATCTCCCTGCTCCCCCAACCCTGGGTCCCACCTGCTAACAGATTTCTGCTGTCAGGGACTCACTGTTAGCATTCTGCACAGGACCTATTCTAGGGCCCTCCTGTGTACCAGGCCACCGACACTCCGGGGGTGGACGGGATGGGGGCTGACAGTGGTACAGGGCATCTGCTGCCTTCTTAGACAGTAGATAAGACAGAAGGGACAGGAGTCAGCAGGGCTCCTGAGTCACTGCTTAAAGCAAGGTGGGCAGGGTAGTTGGCTTTCAGCACAGAAAAGTGGCACTTGAGGGGACCCTAAGGCCAGGCAGAGCACTTGGGGCCAGCCTAGGCCTCAGGATGTACTCCTCATATTCAGGACTTTAGCTTCCAGACCAGGAAGCTCCCGCTGAGTTGTAAACTGTAAAACCTGGGAGGCAGCTTCCAAGACTCAGGTCCTGAGCTGGAGAGAAAGCAGCTGCTGGGGGGCGGGTGTGGCAGGAGCAAGACTCACAACTTCTGGGAGGACACCCCGGCACACACCAGGGGCGCCTGTAAGACTGAGTTTACCCTACTGAAAACTGCATGTGATTGAGAGCAGCCAGCAGAGTCTCCCACAAGACCCAGAATGTCTGGGAGGACACCCCGGCACACACCAGGGGTGCCTGTGAGACTGAGTTCACCCTGCTGAAAACTGCCTCCGACTGAGAGCAGCCAGCAGAGTCTCCCACAAGACCCACAACTTCTGGGAGGACACCCCGGCACACAACCAGGGACACCTGTAAGACTGAGTTCACCCTGCTGAAAACTGCCTCCGACTGAGAGCAGCCAGCAGTCTCCCACAAGACCCAGAACTTCTGGGAGGACACCCCGGCACACACCAGGGGCACCTGTAAGACTGAGTTCACCCTGCTGAAAACTGCCTCCGACTGAGAACAGCCAGCAGTCTCCCACAAGACCCAGAACTTCTGGGAGGACACCCCGGCACACACCAGGGGCACCTGTAAGACTGAGTTCACCCCTGCTTAATTCTGCCTCCGATTGAGAACAGCCAGCAGAGTCTCCCACAAGACCCAGAACTTCTGGGAGGACACCCCGGCACACACCAGGGGCGCCTGTGAGACTGAGTTCACCCTTGCTGAAAACTGCCTCTGAGAGCAGCCAGCAGAGTCTCCCAATTAAACGGAAAGTTAAAAATTCCTAGGTTTCTGAACTCAGACATGAGGTCTCCGAAAACGAGACCCACAGTACTTAGTTTTCCTTCAGTGCCATGGGGGCTGGCCCCGGGCTTGAATTTGGATCACTGTGTATGGCAAATCTGCACTCTGCAAGCGAGCTATCACCACTGGCTAGGATTCTAGGGATTTTAAGCGCCTATGGCTGCTTTTAACACTCCCCCAATCGCACACATTCCACTGAAACTAACGGTTTTGTTAAAGCGCCCACTCAGCCCTGTTGTTGAAATTTCGGGAGGCTCTGGTCGGGCTGGCTTGCTTCACGGCGGGTAACAGAGACGCAGAGACAACGGCTGGGCAGGGAAGCTGTATTGTCGTATGCTTTACATTGGTTTGTTCTAGCCCTCCCCCCCCCCCCAAGAGAATTGGATGAGTCCTGTTAATTTCGCGGGCCTGCTTGGCCCCACCCAAAGGAACCCAGAGAGAGGGTTCCTGAGTCCGAGAGTTCCTGAGTTCCTGAGTTCCGGAGTTCGAGAGTGCGAGAGTGCGAGAGTTTGAGTTCGAGAGTAAGGGAGAGGGTTCCTGAGTTCCAGAGAAAAGAAAGAGTGCTTGCACCAACGCAGAGAGACAGCCGAGTTCTGTTTGGTGATTAGTTTGTCTTAGTTTGTGAATCGTTGTTCCTGAATAAAGAAATACAGCTTCCCTGCCCAGCCGTTGTCTCCGCGTCTCTGTTCACCACCGTGAAGCCAGCCCGGCCAGCTGGAGCCGTCCGGAAATTTTAACAACACAGCCCCTTCTGCTGCTCTGAGCACACTTCTGCAGACGAGAGCCAGCACCCACCTTCCCCCAGTGCAGGACACGGGCCTCGGACCCGGGTCTCACGGCAAAGCAAGGCGCCTCCCCCGGTGAGTCTTTCCTTGGCTCCCCCACTGCCCTCTCCTTCAGGATTTGTCCTGGGGCTCTGCTGACACTGAGCTCACTACTCTCCTTCGTGGCTTTTGTGTTTGACAGGACAGACAGGTTGAGAAGGGGAGGTAGAGACATCTGCAGACCCTGCTTCACTGATCATTAGTGTCCGCTGCAGGCGGGGAGTGGGGGTTCAAAGCCAGGTTCCTGAGCATGGCGGTAGGTGAGCTTAATGGAGTGCGTCACTGCTTGGCACCTAGGGTTCTTTTCAAATACCCCGCAGCGATAGGTAAATCTAAGCCCCCTCTTCTTTCAAACTTTGAAACAATGCCTCAAACCCCTACGACCGCCCCCTCCCCAAGTCTCCAGGGCCGGCAGCCAGTTCCCAGTACGGGCGACTCCCAGAACAACTAAGGCGGCAGCCCCTAAGTAGCACCCACGGTCACAAAATCGAAGCCAGCTCAGCAGCTTCAGGCAAACCGCCGGTGGTTCTGGTTCTGCCTGGCCTGCCGGCTGGGGGGTTACAGAGCCTGCAGCCCACCGCGCCCTGCAAGGCTCCCGCCGCCCACCCAGCCCACCACCAGCCCCTTCAGCTCTCAGCAAGATTCTGAGGCCCCGCACGCCTGCCCCGCCTTATCAAGGGGCCCTGTGGGACGTCACTTCCGGCAGAGGGGCGGGGCTTGCACGCGGTGGGCGTGGCGAGTCAGGGCCACAGCCCCGCCCAGCGCTTGACTCCACGTGTGCCGAGGGGGAGGCGGGGCGTGCAGGTCGGGGCATCGCAGTTTGGGGCCGTGGGGACTGGAGACGGGTCACTGGCCTCCAGGAACCCCACGACTGGACAGGGGCATGAAGGCACTCTGGGGAGTCACTTTCCTGGTCTGTAAAAGTACTGGGCCTCCAGCATCAGTACATTCGCCCAGCTGATGCTCAGGTTCCCTCGTCGTCCCCACCTTCTCTCTCATCAATGAGAGTAAAGAAAAACAACTTTAAAAGATGTATTGCGAGGCAGGTGCTTCCGCTGCTGCCATGTGCCCCACCCGGAGACCAGGCTCAGGTGCATCTGCTTCTCCCTGTCCAGCCCTCCCTGCGCCCACCCCAGCCCCGCGCCCGCAGCACTGCTTGAGCTCCAGCACGCTGCCTGGTGAGAGGGCTCAGGTGCATCTGCTTCTCCCTGTCCAGCCCCTTCCTGCCCCGCCCCAGCTCTGTTCCCGCAGCACTGCCCGAGCTCCAGCATGTTAGAGGCAGTAACTCTAAAATAGTTATAAGTATAGTTGCTTTTTTAAGTTTGAGTTTTAAGAATAGTTTAAATATAGTTGCTTTTTGCCTTCCTGCCCAGTGAGGTGGAAAATTCCTTGCCCTTTTTCCCTCCAAAGAACCGAAGAGGCCATCAATTATTTTGACAGACCCTGCAGCGAGCAGGACTCCTCATGACCTCTGCAACAGAATACTGTTACCAGACAGTTAAAAATGGCCTGACAAATGATGGCCCGATAGATTGCAAACAGATGGTCGGTGGTCCCAACAAAGAACTAAAGAATATGGTGACCCCCACTTTGGCTGTGACCTATTGGTCTGGTGTGATGTTTAGAACTAGCCCATGCTTTGCTCTGAATGATCAGGCTTTTGCTAAGTTTGAAATGATTGGATATAGGCAGATAAGGTGATGTGTTCCCCCTCCCTGAGTGTAGTCTGAATTCCTATAAATTGTATGGTTTGAGCTTTGTTCAGGGTTGAGCTGGCAGACTGTTGTCTGTGGCCACTCGGCCCGGATTGCAATTCGTGAATAAACATCTTTTGCTTCCTTGCAGTGGATGATGGTTTGATTTTGCTCGCTAACACAGCACGCTGCCTGGTGAGAGGGCTCAGGTGCATCTGCTTCTCCCTGTCCAGCCCTCCCTGCCCCCACCCCAGCCCTGCGCCCGCAGCATGGCCCGAGCTCCAGCACGCTGCCTGGTGAGAGGGCTCAG
Organism: Erinaceus europaeus; assembly: GCF_950295315.1. Classification (NCBI taxonomy): domain Eukaryota; kingdom Metazoa; phylum Chordata; class Mammalia; order Eulipotyphla; family Erinaceidae; genus Erinaceus; species Erinaceus europaeus. Next base: position 52,479 of record NC_080172.1, on the reverse strand, counting down.
GTGCATCTGCTTCTCCCTGTCCAGCCCTCCCTGCCCCCACCCAAGCCCTGTGCTCGCAGCACGGCCCGAGCTCCAGCACGCTGCCTGGTGACAGGGCTCAGGTGCATCAGCTTCTCCCTGTCCAGCCCTCCCTGCCCCACCCCAGCCCAGCGCCCGCAGCACGGCCCGAGCTCCAGCACTCAGCCTAAATGCAGCCCTCCTCTCCTTCCTGCACAGCGTCCTTGTCCTTATTCCATGAGAGCCCAGGTCAAGAGAAGTGAAACTCTATCCCCCTGGCACACACATTGTGCTTTCCCTCTATTGGGCCGAATATAAAGGATCTGTGGTACTGATGGCCACACCAGTGTCCAGATTTTCCACGCAAAATGGAAGCTTCCAGGGTTCAGAAAGAGGGTGTTTTGATGGCTGTGAAATGTCTTTTCCAAGTGCCTCATGGGGTTTCAAATCCTTTTGAAACCTGAAGTTCTTTCTTGTGTCTATGGCCAGAAGGCCCGCCCAACTAGGAGCACAGCTATCCCTGGGTCAGGAGGTCTGCCAGCCTGCTAGCTCCTGGAGGGATTCCTGAGTATCTCCTCAGGGCCCAAGTGGTAACAGGTATTTCCAATTGCCTTTGTTAGCAGGAGCCAGGCCCTCAGGTGAGGGGCGGGGCTGTGATCTCCACTGGAAGCTCCTGCCTCAGCCAATGGAGGCATCCATCCATCTTCCTTTTGTCTCTCCATAGCAAGGGCCCAGGGAGTTTCTGGTTCCTGCACGCAGAGCGACATTGTATGGGACACTCATGCATGCCTACTTCGGGAAATCTCTCTGAGTGTGATGTGTGGACACCAGGACACCATGATCAGGGATGTGAGGCCACAGGAGCAATTGCCTTAGCCAGACCCAAAGGGTAGGTGTAAGTGGACGGGTTCATCCACTATTGTTTGGTCGAACACAGTTCCCATCTATGTTGAAACACAGCTCTGCCTGGTTGCTTGCTGGGCTTGTGATATGCTGCCCTGAGCAGTGGACTGAGAGCCTGGAGGCTGAGTACGCAGCCAAATGAGACTGGACAGGCTCATGCCCCTGAATTCTGAGGGGTGCCCCAACTTCCCCCAGTGACAGTGTTTGGATGATAGTGAGGCATGGATTGAATGAGGAACTCAGGAGAGTGAGACATGAGAGTTCCTTTGCATATGCATTCTTGCTTAGCCAGAATCTGGGCTACCTGGCTTGCCCTGACCAGCTAGGTTCTCTGTACGTAGGTTGCAGGTGAGGCTGGCTACCTTGCCACCCATGCTCTGAGACTACTATAGGTGAGATCTGAGCACACAGACACACACAGACACACAGAAATACACACACACACACACACACAGACACACACACACACACATACAAACTACTGTCAGGTCTGGTAGTACAGCATATGGTGAAGGCTGGGGGTGTCTGGGGTCTGTGGGCATGAGATGCTGCCTTACAATCTCTACAACCCAGGTTTGAACCTGTCATGAATGAACACAGTGTAGGAGGTTTTTGACTTCTGGTCTCTTTCCCACTCCTCTATTTCTCTTCTTGCCTTCTCAGTCTCTGACTCTCACATGCTCTCACTCATTCTGTCTGCACTCATTAATATTTTACATAAATACTTATTTTACTCACAGGCCCAATATACAAAGAGAGTTCCCAGAGCACTGCTGAGCTCTGGCTTGTTGTGTTGGTGATTTCACCTAGGCTACTGGATCCTCAACTTTGTTAGTCTCTCTGGCACGAGCCATACTCTGTCTCCTCATATCCATGCCAGTATCTCTCAGAGTTTATAATAAAGATATACATACACACACATATATATACACATATACATATATATATGTATCTGTCATTTTTAGAATTGTCTACCTATGTATTTGATTTTAATTCAGAATTACCACATTTATAACAGACTCCTTTTTCATAAATAATTGGCCACATATTTGGAGGAGGATTCACTACAATAAGTAATAGAACCATCCAGTAGCATTTCTAATAGCATTTCTATCAGCATCCTTATTGTAATTATCATAGCACAGAACTTGCCTCCATTTTCTAGTATAAGCCTCAATATGCCTTTGTTTTCATTCTCCACAAATCTTAATTTGCTTGGACCCTGAAGTGTCAGGGAATTTTTGAAGCAGCCGTCTGTTTCTCAGCAGATGGTTTCTATGTTTCTGCTATAATCAGGTCTTCTAGTGGTTTAGTTTTTATTTTTTTCAAATCCTCCTAGATCATCCCCATTTATTTGCATATTCATTTATTTAGTAAGATATCACATGAGGGGTCATTTCATCTGCTTGATAGATTTTCTCTTATACTTGAAGGGAACTTTAGACGCACAATACATTTCCTGTCACAAATACTACACACATATGTGAAGGCTGGGGTTGTCTAGGGTCTGTGGACATGAGAGCTGCTGCCTTACAATCTCTACAACCCAGTTTTGAACTTGTCATCAATGAACACAGTGTAGGAGGTTTTTGACTTCTGGTCTCTTTCCAACTCCTCTATTTCTCTTCTCGCCATCTCTGTCTCTGACTCTCACAGGCTCTCACTCACTCTATCTGCACTCATTAATATTTTACTTATATACTTATTTTATTACAGGCCCAGATATACAAAGAGAGTTACCAGAGCACTGCTGAGCTCTGGCTTGTTGTGTTGGCGATTTCACATAGGCTACTGGAGCCTCAACTTTGTAAGTCTCTCTGGCACAAGCCATACTCTGTCTCCTCATAGCCATGCCAGTATCTCTCAGAGTTTATAATAAAGATATACATAAATATATATACACATGTACATATATATATCTGTCATTTTTAGAATAATCGACCTATGTATTTGATCTTAATTCAGAATCACCACATTTATAACAGACTCCTTTTTCATAAATAATTGGCCACATAGCTGGAGGGGGATTCACCACAATTTTAAGTAATAGTACTTTCCAGTAGCATTTCTAATAGCGTTTCTATCAGCCCTCTTATTGTAATTATCATAGCACAGAAATTGCCTCCATTTTCAGGTGTAAGCTTCAATACGTATGCCTTTGTTTTCATTCTCCGCAAATCTTAATTTGCTTGAACCCTGAAGTGTCAGGGAATTTTTGAAGCAGCCCTCTGTTTCTCAGCAGATGGTTTCTATGTTTCTGCTGTAATCAGGTTTTCTTGTAGTTTTTGTTTTTATTTTTTCAAATCCTCCTAGATCATCCAAATTTATTTGCATATTTATGTATTTACTTAGATATCACATGAGGGGTCATTTCTTCTTGATAGATTTTCTCTTATAATTGAAGGGAACTTTTGACACACAATACATTTCCTTTTGCAGATACTACACACCACTACAAGTACTACTGCACTGTTTTTGACAGTGACATCCAATGCACAATGGATTAGTATTGCATGGCTCTAAAGAATGTTCACTATTTTACCTACAATGTTTTTAACCTCACAAATATTATTCTGTTCTTTCTTGGGGGATGAATGGTTTACAGTCAACAGTTACATGTAATAGTGGGCACGGGGGTAATTTTTCCCACTTTCCCTGTATTTCTGTACATCATTTGTAACTTTCTTATTGAGGAGAAGCAAACAGTCATAAATTGAGAGAGCAGGGCCCAGGGAGGAAGAGAGACAGAGAGACAGCTGCAGCTCTGATTTGTCACTAGCCCAGCTTTTCCCTAGCTGGGTAAGTGTGACCAGGGGCTCAAAACAGGGTCCTAGGCTTCCACATAGTTCCCTGGCAGCTCCACCAGCTGTCCCTCCAACCCATGCTCCCTTCGTTGTCCATGTAACTATCGATCTGCTCTAGGCATTTCTCACCTTCATATGCCAGAAACTTAACACTTCTTCCCTCCACCCATGAAACTTTGACCTTTTACTTGGGTGCAAAACAGCAACTCCAATCCAAGTTATTTCAGGGAAAAGTGTGTACGTCTCTGAGGGAGGGTGTGTGTGTGTGTGTGTGTGTGTGTGTGTGTAAGTGTGTTTCAGTTATGATTACCGCTGTTGTTTATGCCTGACGCAGGGTCTTAGGAACTTGGTTGTGCTATGACAAAGGAAGTTTCCACTGCACAAGTGGTTTTTCAAGTATGAATGGCACATTGGATTGTGGACACTGTTGTGCATTCTCCCAGGTGGTCCTCAGATGGGTTCTTTCCTTTGCTATTCCCATGCTGTGTGTAATTTTCTGGGTAGACTCAAAGAGGAGTGGCATGGGGAGCTCAGCTGCATTCTGCTGTATGTCCACAAGGTGGCAGCAAAGCCCATAGTTGAGTGTAGTGATTCAGTGGAATGAGGAGAACTCTAGGATTTGTGGCCCGTGGACAGCAGGGTTGAAATTGACGTAGAGTGCCCTAGACATCTGTTCTTTCCTGTGGGGTGGGGGGATCCCCCATTTGGCTTTGCAAGTGGAAGGGGTTTCTCTCTTTGTCTGGGATGACTCTACTGGGAGCTTGTGAATCCCTGTGCTCAGCTGCATTCTGCTGGGTGTCCACAAGAGGGCAGCACCAGAGCGGGACTAAGGCTCCATGGGGCAAGTGCCCTGAGGCACTGGGCTAGGAGAGTGGCGACAGTGTTTCTGGGTGTGCCCCAAGAGCATGGCCAGCCTAGCGCAGGCAGGCAGTGTCCTAAGGACGGGCCCAGACAGGAGCTGTGGGGGTCGTGTTTGCAGAAACAGGGCCTTCAGAGGATGGCAGAAAGTCCCCGGGGGCGGGCCTCAGAGCCCGTGCCCAATGAGCCTGAGGGGAGGGCCCAGTGGGTATTCATAGAGACAGCTGGCCAATCAGAGAGGAGGAACGTCACCCTCAGGGGCATGAACCAAGAGCTGGCCAATGAGAACAGAGGAGGCGTTGTGAGGGCGGGCCTCAGAGAGCAGCCCACCAATGAGAGCCTGGGTTCTGGCTCTTGGTGGGCATGCCCCTGGAGGTTGGCCAATCAGGGTGGTGCCTGGGGGGGCGGTCCCTCGGGAGGCTGTCCAATGAGCGCCTGGGGATGGCCTCGTGGGCGTAGCCCAGGAGGCTGGCCAATCATGGGGCAAGGGCAGTGACCTTCCTGGGCGTGCCATAGGAACTGGCCTATCAGAGGGCGCCCCTCAGACAGCAGCCCACCAATGGGAGCCAAGAGAAGGCTGGCTGGGGGCGTGTCCCTGGGACACCAGGCCAATCAGAGTCGAGCGGAAGTGGCTGGTGGGCTTCCCTTCCAGAGGCTGCCCAATGAGCGTGCTGCAGGGCCATGTGGGTGGTGCTCAGGGCCGCTGGCCAATCACTGACTAGGGTCCCGGACCCTCCTGGGCGTGTCCAAGGACACTGGCCAATGAGATTGCTGGTAGGGGTTCTGGGCGTGGCCTAAACCTCTGGCCTATCAGAGCCTGGCTGGTGCCCTGTGGGCGGGCCTTCTGTAGGAAGTGTGACAGGTAGTAACTAGCTGTTGCTTTAAAATCCCCTTGCATTCAAGCTACCTTTAAGTCCCCCCCCTTTTTTCATTTTTGAGTTTAGATGTTAAGTTTTTGAGTGTTTAGTGTTAAGTTCCCCCTTTTTTCCCTATAAGTTCCCCTTCTTATTCCTGTTTGTGAAAGCCCCTTTCCCTTTCCCTTTTGAGAAACAGGACTAATCAGTGAAGGCCATCAGGTGTTTTGCAGAAGTTCTGTGTGAGGGTTAGCCTTATCAGGACCTCTGCACAGCCCCAGCGGTATACTGGTCACCAGATGTCCTGGTATGATGGTAGGGGGATGTGAGGACCTAATACCTGATCAAGCCTTATTGGTTGTCTGGTTTTGCAAGGTTTGAAATTAGCCCACGCTCTTTGTTGTATGGACCCCGCTTTTTGCTTGGTTTGAAATGATTGGATTCCGCATTTTTTGTAATATGTAATTGGATATAGATTGTAAGATGTGTTCTCCTCAAGTGTGTTCTGAATTCCTATAAATTGTGTGGTTTGAGCCCTGTTCAGGGTCGAGCTTGGTAGACTGCGGCCAGTCTCCACCTTGGCCCGGATTGCAATTCGTCAATAAACATCTTTTGCTTCCTTGCAGTGGATGGTGGTTTGATTTATGCTCGCTAACATTTGGAGGCCCCAGTGAGATCCCTCAGACGGGAATTCCTGAGGATGCCCCATCCCGGGTCTGGACCCCTGGAGGCCTTGGAAGCCGTGCCCGGCGCCGGTAAGTCAGGCCTAAATTTTGTGCGGTACTGTTTTCAGTTCTGTGCCTCCGGAGGACTGGTAAGTCAGCTTGATTTTTGTCCATGTCCCGTGGGGCCTGGGTGTCTGTGGATTGTGGGACGCCGCGTTGAAATCCCATACCACAGCGCTTGGAAGTGACGACTTCCAGGCTGCTTGGGTTGGGTGATAACTGGATCTGAAATAGGATCCATGCCCTAAGGATCTGAAACAGGGTCCGACAGCCCAGGGTTGGGTGATAATTGGATCTGAAACAGGGTCCGACTGTGTTTTGTCTCTTGTGGCCACACTTTGTCTGTCTTTGTCTTTTCTCACTTTGGCAATTCGCGAAAAGGTTGAGCTTGTTAGTGCAACTGAGGGGTCCGGCTGGCGCTACTCTCCAGTGATTCCCAAAGGCTTAACTCGCAATATTCTTTAGTAGTGGCGGCCGGAATGGTAATTGCCCTATTTTGACTGAGTGAGTGATCTGCTGTGTCTGTGTGTGAATGCTATGTGCCTCACGGCCTAAAAGCTACAGGGCTTGAGTGGGCTCTAACCTGCGTGTCCGTGGGGTCGTTTCAGCTGAGTGGGGTTCTCAATTCGTTTGAGACCTGGACTGGGGATCATACGGTCACCCCTAAGCTAAGACCCCTTAAGGTCCCGTGAGGGGCCCAGCCAGGGGAGCACTGTCGAGTGTCTGACGTCCTTCGGATGTCAGTTCTTTTTCCCACTTATAATCTGTCTTGTCGAGCTCATAGTACTTGCAGTCTGTCTCTTTGTTTGTCTCTCCCCCTATTTTGTGTTACGGTACCACAAGAGGCTAAAAATTGAAGACTAGAAAAACTGGAGTCTCCACTAATAGAACTCTCCCATATCCCTGAAAGGGGAGAAGGTCCCAAGTGGACACCCTTTGGGTTGATAGGGAGAAGGTGTGAGAGTGGGAGAACGTGTGAGAGTGGGAGAACGTATGAGAGCATTTTGTGTGCTGGCCAGCAAGTGAGTGGACGAGTAAAGGTGGTTCTTAGTGTGACTGCTGTGATAATTGTTATCTTGTTTGTTTTCTTACTATTCCATTTTGACAGGGAAATGGGACAGACCCAGTCGAAGACCTACTCTCCCCCCCTGGAATGTCTAATTAAAAATTTCCCAGATTTCTCTCGCAGGGCTGCCAGGTTTGGGGTTCGGGTAGATGTCTTCATGCTGTGGAAGTACTGTGCCAGAGAATGGCCCACGTTTGGAGTGGGCTGGCCGGAGGAAGGGAGCCTGGACCCAGGCACCTGCGCGGCCATACAAGAAGTGATTTTTGGGGACCTGGGGCACCCCGACCAGATGCCATACATAGATATATGGGCTGGTATTCTTTATGATAAGCCTAAGTATTTACAAGAGTGTCAGAAGGGTTCCAAGGAGAAGAGAGAGTCCAAAAGAAAGTCAGGAATGTACATGATACGGGGGGACAGGAGAGCTGGGACGTGTCAGCGCCCCTCCTATCCTGAGTCTCCTCCGAAACCAGGTAGATGGAGGATTAGAGGCCCCCCTCCTTACTCTGGCTCCTTTAAGGCCACTGCTCCTGAGCCAGACTCCACCACAGGGGTCCCTTCGGGTCTCTTAAGCCCTCCCCACACTAGGGCGGGGACGACCTTTGCACCCGAGACGGCACCAGCTGGAGCTTTCCCCTTAAGGGAGGCAGGGGAGTTGGACGCTGGAGGGAGGCCCCTAAGAGTGTATGTTCCCTTCACTATCTCCAACTTATATAATTGGAAGAATCAAAACCCTCCCTTCTCAGTGTACCCAGAGGGAGTAGCTGTCCTACTTGAGTCTGTTTTTTACACTCACCAACCTACTTGGGATGACTGTCAGCAACTGTTAAATACTTTGTTTACGGTGGAAGAAAGGGAGAGAATTAAGCAGGAGGGAAGGAAGCAGGTTCAGAATCATCAGGGAGAAACACTCGCAGACCCGGAGGTGGAGGAGGTGTTTCCTCAAACCCGCCCTAAATGGGACCTGAACACAAGTGCCGGGTTTGAAGCCCTTGCCAGGTACTGCCAGACTCTATTAAGAGGGATTCGGGCTGCTGGACGAAAGCCTACTAATTTGTCTAAGGTGACCGAGTGTAGGCAGGAGGCGAACGAAAGCCCAACCGCTTTTCTGGAGAGGCTTTACCAAGTGTATCGCACTTGGACTCCTATAGACCCTAAAGCCCCGGAGAATGCGCAAGCTATCATTCTTCAGTTCGTAGCCCAATCCGCCCCAGATATTAGAAAGAAGTTGCAGAAATTAGAAGGTTTTGAAGGGAAGTCTCTTTCTGAGTTACTGGCAGTAGCCCAGAAGGTCTTTGAGAATAGAGAAGATCCGGCAAAGGCTATGATGGAGCTTAGTAAAAAGATGACCTAGGTCCTTATGGCAAGAGAGGCAAAAGGCAGAGAAGGGAAAAGAATTTTTAAAAAGGAAAGCGGAGGAGGAAAGAGTTGGGGACTGCCTAGGAATCCAGGGAAAACCAAACCTTTGGGGAAGGACCAGTGTGCATTTTGTAAGAAGGAGGGACATTGGAAGAAGGACTGTCCAGAGTACCAGAAGACTAAGAAGTCTCTCCTGGAAGGGGAGGCGCCCCTATTGGTTTTTGATTAGGAAGGTCAGGGCTCCCTCAGCCCCCGGGAGCCCAGGGTAAAACTCTCGGTAGGGGGAAAGTTAGTTGATTTCTTAGTGGATACCGGGGCCACTCATTCAGTAATTCAGTAACCAGTAGGGCAAGAAAAAGTAAAGATTGTAGGTGCTACTGGGGAAGTAAAGAGTTATCCAAAGTCTATAGGGAGAATTGCTGGCCCTGGCCGACAGACTATCACCCATTCCTTCCTGGTAATCCCTGAATGCCCGGAACCACTCCTAGGAAGAGATCTCCTCCATAAGCTTCAAGCGACTGTCTCGTTTGAAGCAGATAAGGGACCCACGGTGCAACTTGGTGGGCGGATCCTGCTCACTATGCCAGCAAGTGAGGAGTACTGGCTGTATGAGGACCCGGAGAAGGTAAACAATTTGGACTTGCTAGAGCAGTGGAAGGAGGTTCCTAATGTCTGGGCCGAGACCAACCCTCCCGGGTTAGCTAAACATGTGACCCCCATAGTGGTGTAATTAATCAGTTCTGCCACTCCAGCCCGTGTTCGTCAGTATCCCATGAGCCGAGAAGCCCAGCAAGGCATCAGGACACATATCCAGTGCCTGAAGGAGGTTGGTATATTGGTACCCTGTAAATCAGCGTGGAACACGCCTCTTCTCCCGGTTCGGAAGCCTGGAACAAATGACTACAGGCTGGTGCAGGACCTGCGAGAGGTAAATAAGAGAGTAGAGACTGTTCACCCCACAGTTCCTAATCCTTACACTCTCCTCAGCCTTTTGCCACCAGAATGGACTTGGTATAGCATCTTAGACTTGAAGGACACCTTCTTCAGCATCCCTCTGGCCCCCCAGAGCCAGCCCATATTTGCTTTTGAATGGATGGACCCTGAAGAAGGGGAGACTGGACAGCTGACTTGGACCCATCTTCCACAAGGGTTCAAGAACTCCCCTACCCTGTTTGATAAATCCTTGAGCAAGGACCTATCTAGCTTTCGGGGTGAACATCCAGGGTGCAGTCTCTTGCAGTACGTGGATGATCTTTTAATTGCTGCCTCCTCCCAGAGAGATTGTGAAGAGGTTACTTGAGACCTGTTAAAGGTACTGGGGACCCTGGGGTACAGAGTGTCCGCCAAGAAAGCCCAACTGTGTGCCCAAGAAGTAACCTACTTGGGCTACCGAATAAAGGAGGGCCACCGGGCATTGTCCCAGGGAAGGATCAAGATGGTCCTGAAGATCCCGACCCCTTCCACAAAAAGACAGGTTCAGGAATTCCTAGGGGCAGTAGGCTACTGCAGGTTATGGATCCCAGGGTTCGCAGAATTGGCCAAACCCCTCTACACTGCCACTGGAGGAGGTGATGCACCATTGAAGTGGACAGAGATGGAGGAGAAGGCCTTCCAGGCACTGAAAAAATCCCTGGTGAGTGCCCCTGCTTGAGTCTCCCTGACCTCAGTAAACCTTTCCAGCTGTTCATCGCAGAAAGTGCTGGGGTAGCCAAGGGGGTGCTCACCCAGACCCTAGGACCCTGGAAGAAACTTGTAGCCTATCTGTCTAAACGCCTGGATCCTGTGGCAGCTGGGTGGCCGGGATGCCTGCGAACAGTGGCTGCCACCGCTTTACTGGTAAAGGAGGCTACTAAATTGACATTTGGACAGACTATAGAAATTGTTAATCTGGCTATCCTGCTTTACTCTCCCCCAGACCGGTGGATGACCAACTCCCGGATCACACATTATCAGGTACTGTTGCTTGACCCACCCCGTGTCACTTTCAAGCAGACAGCAGCTTTGAATCCTGCCACCCTGCTCCCCAACCCAGAAGACAAAGTCAACCATGACTGTGGAGAAATCCTGGAAGCCCTGACCTCACTAAGAGCTGATTTGACAGATGCCCCACTGCCAGATGCACTGGTAACCCTCTACACGGATGGAAGCAGCTTTGTGGAGGACGGTGTAAGGTATGCGGGGGCAGCCGTGGTCACTAACCAAGAGATCCTGTGGGCTGCTTCATTACCACAAGGGACTTCAGCCCAGAAGGCGGAGTTAATAGCACTGACACAAGCACTCAAATGGGGAGCAGGGAAGAAGATAAATGTGTACACTGACAGCAGGTACGCTTTTGCCACTGTCCATGTCCACGGGGCACTGTATCAAGAGAGAGGAGTGCTTACTGCAGGAGGAAAAGCCATCAAACATGCACCAGAAATTTTAGCCTTGCCGGCGGCTGTGTGGGGACCGGAGAAGGTGGCCGTGATCCACTGTAAGGGGCACCAAAAAGATAACTCAGATATCACTAAGGGTAATCAATTGGCAGACAAGACTGCCTGGGAGGTGGCAAAAAGACTAGTGGGGACCCATACCCAGCCAGTAGTGTCCTCACCCAAGGAACTACTATAAGGACAAAAGCCAGACTATTCAAAACAAGAGGAAAAATTAGGCAAAAGACTCAGAGGGAAGCCAAGTAAAGATGGATGGATGATCCTCCCAGATGAAAGGATCCTGTTGCCTCAACAGGTGGGAAGACAAGTGGTAACATTGGCACATGGAAGCACTCATCTTGGGGGAGAAAAATTAGCAGAACTAATAAATAAATTCTATTTGATAGTAGGTTTGCCTAGGATCTCCTGCAGTGTGACGAGCCGCTGTGTCACATGTGCCAGGGTGAATGCCAACCCCATCCAGGTTAAGAGATCCGGAACCCAATGGAGAGGAGAAGAACCTGGAGAACACTGGGAAGTGGACTTCACTGAGATGCCTACAGCTCCAGGAGGCTATAAGTATCTCTTAGTTATGATAGACACCTTCTCAGGATGGGCTGAGGCCTTCCCTACTAAGAAGGAGACTTCCCAGGTAGTGGTAAAACAATTGGTCTTTGAAATTATTCCAAGGTTTGGACTCCCTTATTCACTGGGGTCGGATAATGGATCAGCGTTTATCGCCAAGGTCACCCAACAATTGGCTGAGACTTTACAAATTAAATGGAAGCTACATTGCATCCATCGCCCCCAGAGTTCAGGGCAAGTGGAAAGGATGAATAGGACACTTAAGGAAAGTTTGACCAAGTTAAAAATAGAGACTGGTGGGAACTGGGTCTCCCTTTTACCTTTTGCATTGTTAAAAAGTAGAAATACCCCCTATGTGTTTGGATTCACCCCATTTGAAATTGTGTATGGCAAGTTGCCTACCCTTGTGCCCCAGATAGGGGCTGAAAAACTGGCTGAGGTGGCACGAGGTAATTTCTTAGAATCTCTCCAGGCTCTTCAGGTAGTGCGTGGGAAGGCCAGGCGCACCGTCTGGACCGTGAAACCTGGAACCCGGAGGGAGGAAGGCCAAGACCAAATCATCCCCCTGTTCGAGCCTGGTGACTCCGTGCTGGTGAAGAAACTACATCCTGATCATCTTGAGGCTCGGTGGGAAGGACTGTTCACTGTAATCTTGAGCACACCAACCGCTGCGAGAGTCGCAGGAAAACGACACTGGATTCACCATACCCGCCTGAAGAAGTTTGCTGTGGACGCTGCAGACCCTCCAGAGGCTGACAAACAGAAGAGATGGCGCGCCGTGCCCACCGCCGACCCAATGAAGGTCCGACTGCTCTCGGACTAGTCCTGGTGCTCCTATTTTGCCTCGGCTGGTACTCCCGAGCCAACCGACCTGCAGTCTCCCCCTTATACGTGTGGAAGCTGATGAATGAAGACTAACGGGTAATCCTTGAGTACCTCACCTCTGGACAGCCCATATTTGTTTTTGACCTTTGCGACTTATTTAGTTCTAGCTAGAGTGGAAGGAATGATTCCAGCCAAATCACCAACGATGGAGGGTGCGGCACCATAGATAGAGAGCGCCACCTGAGGGACAGACTGCTCACTGTCTGCGCTCAGAGACCCTGGAGCCAACCTCCTAGGGGGACTGGATCTCATGGACGTCAATATATACAACCTCAATGTTATACAATCTCCCCAGCGAGAAATGCTGCCCCTCATATAGCTGATACATATATAGAACTCCAGAGGATCCATTGGAATGACGACAGCGACTCTCATCGCCGGGAGCCTCACCTTGGAGGCTCTTGCACCATAGGAGACTGTAACCCGTTGAGCAACCTGGTATGATGCTGATTTATGGACAAAGGGTAAGACATGGGGCATAGTGGTGGATTTCACTGGATTTCAGAACCCCAGTACCTTCTTCACCATCCAGTTGGAAGTGCAGCCATGGTCCCAGAACCCCATTGGACCTTTGAGACCAATTCTTTTGGGTCAGGACCCCTGGGTCACTTCATCACTCCTGACTGTAGTGGAGGCTGGGAAAAACCAGAGCAGCCCGGAGCCAACTGGGATAGTGGGACAAGGCGCCACATCCCACCTGAAGTACATCCCAGAGTGAAGATGCTGGTGAGGTCAGTAGAACTGATGTATAACCTTTTGAATGACTCTGCCCCAAATGTAACTCGTGATTGTTGGTTGTGTCTACACCCTGAACCCCCTTATTACATAGGAGTGGCAGCCATAGCAGAAATAGGCTCAAGCAAGGGAAACATTAAGAAGCTGACCCTATCATCAGGAAATTCCAATGGCCCAGAGTGTAGGTGGGGAACACAACCCCACATGACCCTAGAAGATATCGAGGGGAGAGGAATGTGCATTTTCACTAATAACTATAAGCTGTACCTCTCTCATTTTCAGGGTAACTGCAATAATACCATTAGAGTTAGCAAAACCCAGGAATAGGCAGTTTTTAAAGGCTCCAGAGGGGACCTGGTGGGCCTGTACTTCAGGTATGGCTCCCTGCATATCCCCTTATGGGTTACCTAAAGAGAGCCTTTGTGTTCTGGTCCACATCCTGCCCCATGTATACTATGCTCACGGTGGGGCAGGATGGGAGCACCTAGAAAGGCAGGAGAACCACTACCTCAGGCCAAGGAGGCAGAAGCGAGCCCCGGTATTAGTCCCCCTATTGTCAGGGGCTGCAATAGTTGGATCACTTGCCGTTGGAGCCACCACGTTAGCAAAAGAGTCCACTATAGTGCAGCTGGACCAAGCAGTAAATAAAGATTTAATGACACTAGAAGGCTCCATTGAAGCCCTAGAGGGGTCGCTAACCTCCCTGGCCGAGATGGTTCTCCAAAACCGTAGAGGACTTGATTTGATCTTCCTGAAACAGGGAGGCTTATGTGTGGCTCTCAACGAGGCCTGCTGCTTCTATGCAAACCATTCTGGGCTAATAAAGAAAACTTTGAGTGAAGTAAAAGCCAGAATAGAACAGGGCCCAGAAATGGAAGGAGTTAAGTGAGGACACCTGGTTCACCAGCTGGTTTTCAAACCTATTTGCCAGCTGGCCAACTTGGGTTAAACATTGATTAGCACCATAGCTGGACCCATGATTGATTGGCTTTTGATTATCACTCTGTCTCCCTGCTTATGGAAGACTCTGGTATCTATGACTCAGAGGAGAATTGGTAAAACTATGCTTCTTGAAACCTACGTAGAGACGGGGAGATACCTTGATTATGACACAGAAGAAGAAAGAGAAGGTGAGGAAGAATCAAGGATTTGATTTACAACCAAGACTAGTGGGGAATGTGACAGGTAGTAACTAGCTGTTACTTTAAAATCCCCTTGCATTCAAGCTAACTTTAAGTCCCCCCTTTTTCATTTTTGAGTTTAGATGTTAAGTTTTTGAGTGTTTAGTGTTAAGTTCCCATTTTTTTCCTATAAGTTCCCCTTCTTATTCCTGTTTGTGAAAGCCCCTTCCCCTTTCCCTTTTGAGAAACAGGACTAATCAGTGAAGGCCATCAGGTGTTTTGCAGAAGTTCTGTGTGAGGGCCAGCCTTATCAGGACCTCTGCACAGCCCCAGCAGTATACTGGTCAACAGATGGCCTGGTATGATGGTAGGGAGATGTGAGGACCTAATACCTGATCAAGCCTTATTGGTTGTCTGGTTTTGCAAGGTTTGAAATTAGCCCGCGCTTTGTGTTGTATGGACCCCACTTTTTGCTTGGTTTAAAATGATTGGATTCCGCATTTTTTGTAATATATAATTGGATATAGATTGTAAGATGGAGTGGACCCCCCTCCTCAAGTGTGTTCTGAATTCCTATAAATTGGGTGGTTTGAGCCCTGTTCAGGGTCGAGCTTGGTAGACTGTGGCCAGTCTCAATCTTGGCCGGGATTGCAATTAGTCAATAAACATCTTTTGCTTCCTTGCAGTGGATGGAGGTTTGATTTATGCTCGATAACAGGAAGCCCGCCAATGGGAGCCCAGTGCTGGCCTTAAAAGGCTGGGCGTGCTTCCAGGAAGTGCGAAGCAGGGATCAGCCCAGGGCCCTGCCTTGCAGAAGCTGTCCAGTGTGCATGTGTATAACTCCGTTTGTGCCTGTGCCTCTGTGGATGTGTGCATGTGTGTGACTGTGAGAGTGTGTGTTTGTTTGTGAGGGAGGGAGAGAGAGAGAACAACAGAATCACTGTGGCACATGTGATTTTGTGCAAAACACTTGGCACATTCTGATTTACAGCTCAATATTGACACCATTGTAGCTCTCCTTGGCCCTTGGTCAATTTTCTTCTTTTCAGATGTAAAGACACTGAAGAGGGAGAGGTTTTTGCCCTGAGGCTTGCACTGGGAACTAGCAACTGCCCTGTTTGTGTTGCCAGACTAGGAAACCTGTGGTGCCCTTCCATGTGGAGAGTCTCCTGGATGAGTTCCTTCTCGAGCCTTTTTCGCTCGGTCCCGTTGGAGCTGCATATAGCTAATGATTTGGAGATTTTATTCCTTTGGACAATTCTTTTCCTGATGCAAAGTTTCTCTCCAGGTTTTAGCAATCAATTGTGTGAATGTCACATCGAATCCATTGTAGAAAATGACTACATCAGTGTCTCTCTCTATATATATGTATGTAACATATAGATGTCTGAAAATAATTTGTAGCTAGAGACCTGCAAAGCTCTGGATTAGGGTAGTAATAGGGATACACGTGGCCCTTCTGAGCCACAGTCATGAGAGACATCTCACAGAGCCATATCGTATATCACTCTACAATTCTCTCTCAGCACAAACTACCACTGCCAAATCATCTACTTCCCTCTTGCTCTTTTTGTCCACCGAGTCTTAGCCCAAAACTGTAAATCAAAGAAGAAATAGACATAGTGCAGTTCCCTGCACACAGGACAGGCTGAGGCTGGACCAGGGAGATGCAATACGCCAGCCTGCATCTTGGCTGGAGCATCACTATGACTACTTCGAATCTGGAGAGGCGAGGGCAGTTTTGGAGAGTGGGCTGCCGGCCAAGGGTTGCTTCTCAGAGTGGCTAAGACCTAGATGTTCTAAGTGTTACCTTTCCTCACAAACATAAAATAGCAATGCCACTTGTAAGAAGTATGCATGGGCATGGAGGGTTTGTCTTCAGTGCTCTGGCACTGATCAACACAGGGCCAGAATTTCAGTCCTTGTCTGTCTCTGTCCTTCTGTCTCTCTGACTGTCTCTACGTGCCTTCTTCACTGGGCCCTTACTGGAAGTCAGTGCATGCATCGTGAACTCAGCCTTCCTGGTGTTGAAATTTTCCTTTCTTTGCCCTTTGGATTATTTAGTCTCCTGCACATGGTGTAGTACAGAGGGGAACTGCGGAGAGACAGCGTTGCTGCTGCAGGTTCCAGGCATATGTCCATCTCCAGCTGCAGCTGTCCAGGCCCTCTGTGCTTGACTCCCATTCTCCAGGGCCCTGAGGCTGACACACAGCCTAAATGCAGCCCTCCTCACCTTCCTGCACAGCGTCCTTGTCCTTATTCCATGAGAGCCCAGGTCAAGAGAAGTGAAACTCGATGCCCCTGGCACACACACTGTGCTTTCCCTCTATTAAGCCGAATGTAAAGGATCTGTGGTACTGATGGCCACACCAGTGTCCAGATTTTCCATGCAAAACGGAAGCTTCCAGTGTTCAGAAAGAGGGGGTTTTGATGGCTGTGAAATGTCTTTTCCAAGTGCCTCATGGTGTTTCAAATCCCTTTGAAACCTGAAGTTCTTTCTTGTATCTAGGGAATATTTTCACCACTGGCCAGAAGGGCCTCCCACCTAGGAGCACAGCTATCCTGGGGTCAGGAGGTCTGCCAGCCTGCTAGCTCCTGGAGGGATTCCTGAGTATGTCCTCAGGGCCCAAGTGTAAAAGGTGTTTCCAATTGCCTTGATTAGCAGCAGCCAGGCCCTCAGGTGAGGGGCGGGGCTGTGATCTCGACTGGAAGCCCCTAATTCGGCCAACGGAGGCATCCATCTTTTTTTGTCTGTCCATAGCAAGGGCCCGGGGAGTTTGTGCTTCCTGCAAGCAGAGCGACATTGTATGGGACACTCATGCAAGCCTACTTCTGGGAATCTCTCTGAGTGTGATGTGTGGACACCAGGACACCATGATCAGGGATGTGAGGCCACAGGAGCAATTGCCTTAGCCGGACCCAAAGGGTAGGTGTAAGGGGCCGGGTTCATCCACTATTGTTTGGTTCAACACAGTTCCCATCTATGTGGAAACACAGCCCTTTCTGGGTACTTTCTGGGCTTGTAATCTGCTGCCCTGAGCAGTGGACTGAGAGCCTGGAGGCTGAGTAGGCAGTCAAACGTGACTGGACAGGCTCATGCCCCTGAATTCTGAGGGGTGCCCCAGCTTCCCCCGTTGGCAGTGTTTGGATCATAGTGAGGCATGGGATTGAATCGGGAACTCAGGAGAGTGAGACATGAGAGTCCCTTTGCATATGCATTCTTGCTTAGCCACAATCTGGGCTAGGTGGCTTGCCCTGACCAGATAGGTTCTCTGTACATAAGTTGCAGGAGAGGCTGGCTCCCTTGCCACCCATGCTCTGAGACTACTACAGGTGATCTCTGAGCACACACAGACACACACAAACAGACAGACAGACACACACACACACACACACACACACACACACACACATTACTGTCAGGTTGGTAGTAGAGCCTATGGTGAAGGCTGGGGCTGTCTGGGGTCTGTGGGCATGAGAGCTGCTGCCTTACAATCTCTACAAGCCAGGTTTGAACCTGTCATCAATGAACACAGTGTAGGAGGTTTTTGATTTCTGGTCTCTTTCCAACTCATCTATTTCTCTTCTCGCCTTCTCTATCTCTAACTCTCACATGCTCTCACACACTCTGTCTTCACTCATTAATATTTTACTTAGATTCTTATTTTACTGACAGGCCCAGATAGACAAAGAGAGTTACCAGAGCACTGCTGAGCTCTGGCTTGTTGTGTTGGCGATTTCACCTAGGCTACTGGAGCCTCAGTTTGTAAGTCTTTCTGACACAAGCCATATTCTGTCTCCTCATCTCCATGCCAGTATCACTCAGAGTTTATAATAAAGATATACATACATATATATATATACATATATATTTATATATCTGTCATGTTTAGAATGTTCGACCTATGTATTTGACCTTCTTTCAGAATTACCACATTTATAACAGCCTAGTTTTTCTGAAATAATTGGCCATATAGTTGGAGCAGGATTCAATACAATTATAAATAATAGAACCTTCCAGTAGCATTTCTAATCGTGTTTCTATCAGCATCCTTATTGTAATTATCATGGCCCAGATCTTCCCTCCTTTTTCTAGCTAGTGTAAGCTTCAATACGTATGTGTTTGTTTTCTTTCTCCGGAAATCTTAATGTCCCTGGACCCTGATGTGTTAGGGAATTTTTGAAGCAGCCCTCTGTTTCTCAGCAGATGGTTTCTATGTTTCTGCTGTCATCAGGTCTTCTTGTGGTTTTTGTCTTTATTTATTTTTATTGTTTCAAGTCCTCCTAGATCATCCCCATTTATTTGCATATTTATTTATTTAGTCAGGTATCACATGTGGCATCATTTCTTCTGCTTGAGAGATTTTCTCTTATAACTGAAGGGAACTTTGGATGCACAATACATTTCCTGGGGCAAATACTACACACATATGGTGAAGGCTTGGGTTGTCTGGGGTCTGTGGGCATTAGAGCTGCTGCGTGACAATCTCTACAACCCAGGTTTGAACCTGTCATGAATGAACACAGCCTAGGGGGTTTTTGGCTTCTGGTCTATTTCCAACTCTTCTATTTCTCTTCTCGCCATCTCTGTCTCTGACTCTCACAGGCTCTCTCTCACTCTGTCTGAACTCAGGAATATTTTACTTATATCCTTATTTTATTGACAGGCCCAGATATACAAAGAGAGTGGCCAGAGCACTGCTGAGCTCTGGCTGGTTTTGTTTGTGATTTCACCTAGGCTACTGGAGCCTCTGATTGGTAAGTCTCTCTGACTTAAGCCATATTCTGTCTCCTCATATCCATGGCAGTATCTCTCAGACTTTATAATAAAGATATACATCCATATACATATATAAATATACATATATATATATATATCTCTGTCATTTTTAGAATTGTCAACCTATGTAATTGATCTTAATCAGAATTCACACATTTACAACAGGTTCCTTTTTCCCTACTAATTGGCCACATAGTTGGAGCAGGATTCAATACAATTATAAATAATAGAACCTTCCAGTAGCATTTCTAATAGCATTTCTATCAGCATCCTTATTTTAATTATCATAGTACAGAACTTGCCTCCTTTCTCTAGTGTAAGCTTCAATACACATGAGTTTCTTTTCATTCTCCCGAAATCTTAATTTCCCTGGACTCTGAGGGTCTCAGAACTTTTGAAGCAGCCCTTGATTCTCAGCAGATGGTTTCTATGTTTCTGCTGTCATCAGGTCTTCTTGTGCTATTTGTTTTTATTTTTCATTTGTTTCAAATCCTCCTAGATAACCCCCATTTATTTGCATATTTATTTATTTGGTTCTATATTACATGAGGGGTCCATTCTTCTGCTTGATAGATTTTTCTCTTATAATTGAAGGGAAGTTTACACTCACAATACATATCCTGTCGTAAATACTACACACATATGGTGAAGGCTGGGGTTGTCTGGGGTCTGTGGACAGGAGACTGCTGCCTTACAATCTCTACAACCCAGGTTTGAACCTGTCATGTATGAACACAGAGTGGGAGCTTTCGGACTTCTGGTCTCTTTCCAACTCTTCTATTTCTCTTCTTGCCTTCTCTGTCTCTGACTCTCACAGGCTCTCACTCACTCTGTCTGCACTCATTAATATTTTACTTATATATTATTTGACAGGCCCAGATATACAAAGCGAGTCACCAGGGCCCGGCTGAGCTCTGGATTGTTTTGTTGGCGATTTCACCTAGGTTTCTGGAGCCTCAGCTTTGTAAGTCTCTCTGGCACAAGCCATACTCTGTCTCCTCATAGCCATGCCAGTATCCCTCATAGTTGATAATAAAGATACACATACATATATGTACATATACATACATATATATATATATCAGACATTTTTAGAATTGTTGACCTTTTTATTTGATCTGAATGCAGAATTACCGCATTTATAATAGCCTCCTTATTCATAAATAATTGGTCACAAAGTTGGAGCAGGATTCACTACAATTATAAATTATAAACTTTCCAGGAGCATTTCCAATAGCCTTTCTATCAGTATCCTTATTGTAATTATCATAGCACAGAACTTGCCTCCATTTTCTAGTGTAAGCTTCAAATCGTATGCGTTTCTTTTCATTCTCGGAATTCGTAATTTGCCTGGACCCTGTGTGTCAGGGAATTTTTGAAGCAGCCCTCTATTTCTCAGCAGACGTTTTCTATATTTCTGCTGTCATCAGGTCTTCCTGTGGTGTTTGTTTTTATTTTTTATTTTTTTCAAATCCTCTTAGATCATTCCCATTTATTTGCATATTTCTTTATTTATTTATTTCGTCCGATATCACATGAGGGGTCATTTCTTCTGCCTGATAGATTTTCTCTTATAATTGAAGGGAACTTTTGACACACAATACATTTCCTTTTGCAGATACTACACACTACTACAACTGCTACTGCACTGTTTTTGACAGTGACATCCAATGCACAATGGATTAGTATTGCATGGCTCTAGAGAATGTTCACTATTTAACCTACAATGTTTTTAACCTCACAAATATTTATTCTGTTCTTTCTTGGGGGATGAATGGTTTACAGTCAACAGTTCCATGTAATAGTGGGCACGGGGGGGTAATTTTTCCCACTACCCCTGTATTTCTGTACATCCTTTGTAACTTTCTTATTGAGGAGAAGCAAACAGTCATAAATTGAGAGAGCAGGGCCCAAGCAGGAAGAGAGACAGAGAGACATCTGCAGCTCTGCTTTGTCACTAGCCCAGCTTTTCCCTAGCTGGGTAAGTGTGACCAGGGGCTCAAAACAGGGTCCTGGGATTCCACATAGTTCCCTGGCAGCTCCACCAGCTGTCCCTCCAACCCATGCTCCCTTCGTTGTCCATGTAACTATCGATCTGCTCTAGGCATTTCTCACCTTCATATGCCAGAAACTGAACACTTCTCCCTTCCACCCATGAAACTTTGACCTTTTGCTAGGTTGCAAAACAGCAACTCCAATCCAAGTTATTTTCGGGAAAAGTGTGTACGTCTCTGTGGGAAGGTGTGTGTGTGTGTGTGTGTGTGTGTGTGTGTGTGTGTAAGTGTGCATAAGTGTGTTTCAGTTAAGATTACCGCTGTTGTTTCTTTATTCCTGACACAGGGACTTAGGAACTGGGTTGTGTTATGACAAAGGAAGTTTCCACTGCACAAGTGGTTTTTCAAGTATGAATTGGCACATTGGATTGTGGACTCTGTTGTGCATTCTCCCAGGTGGTCCTCAGATGGGTTCTTTCCTTTGCTATTCCCATGCTGTGTGTAATTTTCTGGGTAGACTCAAAGAGGAGTGGCATGGGGAGCTCAGCTGCATTCTGCTGTATGTCCACAAGGTGGCAGCAAAGACCATAGTTGAGTGTAGTGATTCAGTGGAATGAGGAGAACTCTAGGAATTGTGGCCCGTGGACAGCAGGGTTGAAATTGACGTAGAGTGCCCTAGACATCTGTTCTTTCCTGTGGGGTGGGGGGATCCCCCATTTGGCTTTGCAAGTGGAAGGGGTTTCTCTCTTTGCCTGGGATGACTCTACTGGGAGCTTGTGAATCCCTGTGCTCAGCTGCATTCTGCTGGGTGTCCACAAGAGGGCAGCACCAGGGCGGGACTAAAGCTCCATGGGGCAAGTGCCCTGAGGCACTGGGCTAGGAGAGTGGCGACAGTGTTTCTGGGTGTGCCCCAAGAGCATGGCCAGCCTAGCGCAGGCAGGCAGTGTCCTAAGGATGGGCCCAGACAGGAGCTGTGGGGGTCGTGTTTGCAGAAACAGGGCCTTCAGAGGATGGCAGAAAGTCCCCGGGGGCGGGCCTCAGAGCCCGTGCCCAATGAGCCTGAGGGGAGGGCCCAGTGGGTATTCATAGAGATAGCTGGCCAATCAGAGAGGAGGAACATCAGCCTCAGGGGCGTGAAGCAAGAGCTGGCCAATGAGAACAGAGGAGGAGTTGCGTGGGCGGGCCTCAGAGAGCAGCCCACCAATGAGAGCCTGGGTGCTGGCTCTGGGTGGGCGTACCCCTGGAGGTCAGCCAATCAGGGTCCAGCGGAAGTGCCTGGGGGCGGGCCCTCGGGAGGCTGTCCAATGAGCACCTGGGGCGGGCCTCGTGGGCGGAGCCCAGGAGGCTGGCCAATCATGGGGCAAGGGCGGTGACCTTCCTGGGCGTGCCTTAGGAACTGGCCTATCAGAGGGCGCCCCTCAGACAGCAGCCCGCCAATGGGAGCCAAGAGAAGGCTGGCTGGGGGCGTGTCCCTGGGACACCAGGCCAATCAGAGTCGAGCGGAAGTGGCTGGTGGGCGGGCCTTCCGGAGGCTGCCCAATCAGCGTGCTGCAGGGCCGTGTGGGCGGTGCTCAAGGCCGCTGGCCAATCACTGACTAGGGGCCCGGACCCTCCTGGGCGTGTCCAAGCACACTGGCCAATGAGATTGCTGGTGGGGTTCTGGGCGTGGCCTAGGCCTCTGGCCTATCAGAGCCTGGCTGGCGCCCTGTGGGCGGGCCTTCTGAAGGAATCCTGCCAATGGGAGCTCAGAGCTGGCCTTAAAAGGCTGGGCGTGCTTCCAGGAAATGCGAAGCAGGGTTCAGCCCAGGGCCCTGCCTTGCAGAAGCTGTCCAGTGCGCATGTGTATAACTCCGTTTGTGCCTGTGCCTCTGTGGATTTGTGTGTGTGTGTGTGTGTGTGTGTGTCTGAGGGAGGGAGAGAGAGAGAGAACAACAGAATCACTGTGGCACAGGTGATTTTGTGCAAAACACTTGGCACATTCTGATTTACAGCTCAATATTGACACCAGGGCAGCTCTCCTTGACCCTTGGTCACTTTTCTTCTTTTCAGATGTAAAGACACTGAAGAGGGAGAGGTTTTTGCCCTGAGGCTTGCACTGGGAACTAGCAACTGCCCTGTTTGTGTTGCCAGACTAGGAAACCTGTGGTGCCTGTCCATGTGGAGAGTCTCCTGGATGAGTTCCTTCTCGAGCCTTTTTCGCTAAGTCCCGTTGGAGCTGCATATAGCTATTGATTTGGAGATTTTATTCCTTTGGACAATTCTTTTCCTGATGCAAAGTTTCTCTCCAGTTTTTAGCAATCAATTGTGTGAATGTCACATCGAATCCATTGTAGAAAATGACTACATCAGTGTCTCTCTCTTTCTCTCTCTCTCTCTCTCTCTCTCTCTCTATATATATATATATATATGTATGTAACATGTAGAGGTCTGAAAATATTTTTTGGCTAGAGACCTGCACAGCTCTGGATTAGGGTAGCAATGTGGATACACCTGGCCCTTCTGAGCCACAGTCATGAGAGACATCTCACAGAGCCATATCGTATATCACTCTACAAATCTCTCTCAGCACAAACTACCACTGCCAAATCATCTACTTCCCTCTTGCTCTTTTTGTCCACCGAGTCTTATCCCAAAACTGTAAATCAAAGAAGAAATAGACATAGTGCAGTTCCCTGCACACAGGACAGGCTGAGGCTGGACCAGGGAGATGCAATACGCCAGCCTGCATCTTGGCTGGAGCATCACTATGACTACTTCGAATTTGGAGAGGCGAGGGCAGTTTTGCAGAGTGGGCTGCCGGCCAAGGGTTGCTTCTCAGAGTGGCTAAGACCTAGATGTGCTAAGTGTTACCTTTCCTCACAAACATAAAATAGCAATGCCACTTGTAAGAAGTATGCATGGGCATGGAGGGTTTGTCTTCAGTGCTCTGGCACTGATCAACACAGGGCCAGAATTTCAGTCCTTGTCTGTCTCTGTCATTCTGTCTCTCTGACTGTCTCTACGTGCCTTCTTCACTGGGCCCTTACTGGAAGTCAGTGCATGCATCGTGAACTCAGCCTTCCTGGTGTTGAAATTTTCCTTTCTTTGCCCTTTGGATTATTTAGTCTCCTGCACATGGTGTAGTACAGAGGGGAACTGCGGAGACAGCGTTGCTGCTGCAGGTTCCAGGCATATGTCCATCTCCAGCTGCAGCTGTCCAGGCCCTCTGTGCTTGACTGCCATTCTCCAGGGCCCTGAGGCTGACACACAGCCTCAATGCAGCCCTCCTCACCTTCCTGCACAGCATCCTTGTCCTTATTCCATGAGAGCCCCGGTCAAGGGAAGTGAAACTCGATCCCCCTGGCACACACACTGTGCTTTCCCTCTATTAAGCCAAATGGAAAGGATCTGTGGTACTGATGGCCACACCAGTGTCCAGATTTCCCATGCAAAACGGAAGCTTCCAGTGTTCAGAAAGAGGGTGTTTTGATGGCTGTGAAATGTCTTTTCCAAGTGCCTCATGGTGTTTCAAATCCCTTTGAAACCTGAAGTTCTTTCTTGTATCTAGGTAATATTTTCACCACTGGCCAGAAGGTCCGCCCAACTAGGAGCACAGCTATCCAGGGGTCAGGAGGTCTTCCAGCCTGCTAGCTCCTGGAGGGATTCCTGAGTATGTCCTCAGGGCCCAAGTGTAAAGGGTGTTTCCAATTGCCTTGATTAGCAGCAGCCAGGCCCTCAGGTGAGGGGCGGGGCTGTGATCTTGACTGGAAGCCCCTAATTTGGCCAATGGAGGCATCCATCTTTTTTTGTCTGTCCATAGCAAGGGCCCGGGGAGTTTGTGCTTCCTGCAAGCAGAGCGACATTGTATGGGACACTCATGCAAGCCTACTTCTAGGAATCTCTCTGAGTGTGATGTGTGGACACCAGGACACCATGATCAGGGATGTGAGGCCACAGGAGCAATTGCCTTAGCCGGATCCAAAGGGTAGGTGTAAGGGGCCGGGTTCATCCACTATTGTTTGGTTCAACACACTTCCCATCTATGTGGAAACACAGCCCTTTCTGGGTACTTTCTGGGATTGTAATCTGCTGCCCTGAGCAGTGGACTGAGAGCCTGGAGGCTGAGTAGGCAGCCAAACGTGACTGGACAGGCTCAAGCCCCTGAATTCTGAGGGGTGCCCCAGCTTCCCCCATTGGCAGTGTTTGGATCATAGTGAGGCATGGCATTGATTCGGAACTCAGGAGAGTGAGACATGAGAGTCCCTTTGCATATGCATTCTTGCTTAGCCACAATCTGGGCTAGCTGGCTTGCCCTGACCAGATAGGTTCTCTGTACATAAGTTGCAGGAGAGGCTGGCTCCCTTGCCACCCATGCTCTGAGACTACTACAGGTGATCTCTGAGCACACACAGACACACACAAACAGACAGACAGACACACACACACACACACAGACACACATTACTGTCAGGTTGGTAGTAGAGCCTATGGTGAAGGCTGGGGCTGTCTGGGGTCTGTGGGCATGAGAGCTGCTGCCTTACAATCTCTACAAGCCAGGTTTGAACCTGTCATCAATGAACACAGTGTAGGAGGTTTTTGAATTCTGGTCTCTTTCCAACTCATCTATTTCTCTTCTCGCCTTCTCTATCTCTAACTCTCACATGCTCTCACACACTCTGTCTTCACTCATTAATATTTTACTTAGATTCTTATTTTACTGACAGGCCCAGATAGACAAAGAGAGTTACCAGAGCACTGCTGAGCTCTGGCTTGTTGTGTTGGCGATTTCACCTAGGCTACTGGAGCCTCAGTTTGTAAGTCTTTCTGACACAAGCCATATTCTGTCTCCTCATTTCCATGCCAGTATCACTCAGAGTTTATAATAAAGATATACATACATGTATATATATATACATATAGATTTATATATCTGTCATCTTTAGAATGTTCGACCTATGTATTTGACCTTCTTTCAGAATTACCACATTTATAACAGCCTAGTTTTTCTGAAATAATTGGCCATATAGTTGGAGCAGGATTCAATACAATTATAAATAATAGAACCTTCCAGTAGCATTTCTAATCGTGTTTCTATTAGCATCCTTATTGTAATTATCATGGCCCAGATCTTCCCTCCTTTTTCTAGTGTAAGCTTCAATACGTATGTGTTTGTTTTCTTTCTCCGGAAATCTTAATGTCCCTGGACCCTGAAGTGTTAGGGAATTTTTGAAGCAGCCCTCTGTTTCTCAGCAGATGGTTTCTATGTTTGTGCTGTCATCAGGTCTTCTTGTGGTTTTTGTCTTTATTTATTTTTATTGTTTCAAGTCCTCCTAGATCATCCCCATTTATTTGCATATTTATTTATTTAGTCAGGTATCACATGTGGCATCATTTCTTCTGCTTGAGAGATTTTCTCTTATAACTGAAGGGAACTTTTGATGCACAATACATTTCCTGGGGCAAATACTACACACATATGGTGAAGGCTTGGGTTGTCTGGGGTCTGTGGGCATTAGAGCTGCTGCGTGACAATCTCTACAACCCAGGTTTGAACCTGTCATGAATGAACACAGCCTAGGGGTTTTTTGACTTCTGGTCTATTTCCAACTCTTCTATTTCTCTTCTCGCCATCTCTGTCTCTGACTCTCACAGGCTCTCTCTCACTCTGTCTGAACTCAGGAATATTTTACTTATATCCTTATTTTATTGACAGGCCCAGATATACAAAGAGAGTGGCCAGAGCACTGCTGAGCTCTGGCTGGTTTTGTTTGTGATTTCACCTAGGCTACTGGAGCCTCTGATTGGTAAGTCTCTCTGACTTAAGCCATATTCTGTCTCCTCATATCCATGGCAGTATCTCTCAGACTTTATAATAAAGATATACATCCATATACATATATAAATATACATATATATCTCTGTCATTTTTAGAATTGTCAACCTATGTAATTGATCTTAATCAGAATTCACACATTTACAACAGGTTCCTTTTTCCCTACTAATTGGCCACATAGTTGGAGCAGGATTCAATACAATTATAAATAATAGAACCTTCCAGTAGCATTTCTAATAGCATTTCTATCAGCATCCTTATTTTAATTATCATAGTACAGAACTTGCCTCCTTTCTCTAGTGTAAGCATCAATAAATATGAGTTTCTTTTCATTCTCCCGAAATCTTAATTTCCCTGGACTCTGAAGGGTCTCGGAACTTTTGAAGCAGCCCTTGATTCTCAGCAGATGGTTTCTATGTTTCTGCTGTCATCAGGTCTTCTTGTGCTTTTTGTTTTTATTTTTCATTTGTTTCAAATCCTCCTAGATAACCCCCATTTACTTGCATATTTATTTATTTATTTATTTATTTGGTTCTATATTACATGAGGGGTCCATTCTTCTGCTTGATAGATTTTTCTCTTATAATTGAAGGGAAGTTTACACTCACAATACATATCCTGTCGTAAATACTACACACATATGGTGAAGGCTGGGGTTGTCTGGGGTCTGTGGACAGGAGACTGATGCCTTACAATCTCGACAACCCAGGTTTGAACCTGTCATGTATGAACACAGAGTGGGAGCTTTTGGACTTCTGGTCTCTTTCCAACTCTTCTATTTCTCTTCTTGCCTTCTCTGTCTCTGACTCTCACAGGCTCTCACTCACTCTGTCTGCACTCATTAATATTTTACTTTTATATTATTTGACTGACAGGCCCAGATATACAGAGCGAGTCACCAGGGCCCGGCTGAGCTCTGGATTGTTTTGTTGGCGATTTCACCTAGGTTTCTGGAGCCTCAGCTTTGTAAGTCTCTCTGGCACAAGCCATACTCTGTCTCCTCATAGCCATGCCAGTATCCCTCATAGTTGATAATAAAGATACACATACATATATGTACATATACATACATATATATATATATCAGACATTTTTAGAATTGTTGACCTTTTTATTTGATCTGAATGCAGAATTACCGCATTTATAATAGCCTCCTTATTCATAGATAATTGGTCACATAGTTGGAGCAGGATTCACTACAATTATAAATTATAAACTTTCCAGGAGCATTTCCAATAGCCTTTCTATCAGTATCCTTATTGTAATTATCATAGCACAGAACTTGCCTCCATTTTCTAGTGTAAGCTTCAAATCGTATGCGTTTCTTTTCATTCTCGGAATTCGTAATTTGCCTGGACCCTGTGTGTCAGGGAATTTTTGAAGCAGCCCTCTATTTCTCAGCAGACGTTTTCTATATTTCTGCTGTCATCAGGTCTTCCTGTGGTGTTTGTTTTTATTTTTTTATTTTTTTCAAATCCTCTTAGATCATTCCCATTTATTTGCATATTTATTTATTTATTTATTTCGTCCGATATCACATGAGGGGTCATTTCTTCTGCCTGATAGATTTTCTCTTATAATTGAAGGGAACTTTTGACACACAATACATTTCCTTTTGCAGATACTACACACTACTACAACTGCTACTGCACTGTTTTTGACAGTGACATCCAATGCACAATGGATTAGTATTGCATGGCTCTAGAGAATGTTCACTATTTAACCTACAATGTTTTTAACCTCACAAATATTTATTCTGTTCTTTCTTGGGGGATGAATGGTTTACAGTCAACAGTTCCATGTAATAGTGGGCACGGGGGGGGGGGGTAATTTTTCCCACTACCCCTGTATTTCTGTACATCCTTTGTAACTTTCTTATTGAGGAGAAGCAAACAGTCATAAATTGAGAGAGCAGGGCCCAAGCAGGAAGAGAGACAGAGAGACATCTGCAGCTCTGATTTGTCACTAGCCCAGCTTTTCCCTAGCTGGGTAAGTGTGACCAGGGGCTCAAAACAGGGTCCTGGGATTCCACATAGTTCCCTGGCAGCTCCACCAGCTGTCCCTCCAACCCATGCTCCCTTCGTTGTCCATGTAACTATCGATCTGCTCTAGGCATTTCTCACCTTCATATGCCAGAAACTTAACACTTCTCCCTTCCACCCATGAAACTTTGACCTTTTGCTAGGGTGCAAAACAGCAACTCCAATCCAAGTTATTTTCGGGACAAGTGTGTACGTCTCTGTGGGAAGGTGTGTGTGTGTGTGTGTGTGTGTGTGTGTATGTGTGTGTGTGTGTGTGTAAGTGTGCATAAGTGTGTTTCAGTTAAGATTACCGCTGTTGTTTCTTTATTCCTGACGCAGGGACTTAGGAACTGGGTTGTGTTATGACAAAGGAAGTTTCCACTGCACAAGTGGTTTTTCAAGTATGAATTGGCACATTGGATTGTGGACTCTGTTGTGCATTCTCCCAGGTGGTCCTCAGATGGGTTCTTTCCTTTGCTATTCCCATGCTGTGTGTAATTTTCTGGGTAGACTCAAAGAGGAGTGGCATGGGGAGCTCAGCTGCATTCTGCTGTATGTCCACAAGGTGGCGGCAAAGACCATAGTTGAGTGTAGTGATTCTGTGGAATGAGGAGAACTCTAGGAATTGTGGCCCGTGGACAGCAGAGTTGAAATTGACGTAGAGTGCCCTAGACATCTGTTCTTTCCTGTGGGGTGGGGGGATCCCCCATTTGGCTTTGCAAGTGGAAGGGGTTTCTCTCTTTGCCTGGGATGACTCTACTGGGAGCTTGTGAATCCCTGTGCTCAGCTGCATTCTGCTGGGTGTCCACAAGAGGGCAGCACCAGGGCGGGACTAAGGCTCCATGGGGCAAGTGCCCTGAGGCACTGGGCTAGGAGAGTGGCGACAGTGTTTCTGGGTGTGCCCCAAGAGCATGGCCAGCCTAGCGCAGGCAGGCAGTGTCCTAAGGACGGGCCCTGACAGGAGCTGTGGGGGTCGTGTTTGCAGAAACAGGGCCTTCAGAGGATGGCAGAAAGTCCCCGGGGGCGGGCCTCAGAGCCCGTGCCCAATGAGCCTGAGGGGAGGGCCCAGTGGGTATTCATAGAGACAGCTGGCCAATCAGAGAGGAGGAACGTCACCCTCAGGGGCGTGAAGCAAGAGCTGGCCAATGAGAACAGAGGAGGAGTTGCGTGGGCGGGCCTCAGAGAGCAGCCCACCAATGAGAGCCTGGGTGCTGGCTCTGGGTGGGCGTACCCCTGGAGGTCAGCCAATCAGGGTCCAGCGGAAGTGCCTGGGGGGCGGGCCCTCGGGAGGCTGTCCAATGAGCGCCTGGGGCGGGCCTCGTGGGCGGAGCCCAGGAGGCTGGCCAATCATGGGGCAAGGGCGGTGACCTTCCTGGGCGTGCCTTAGGAACTGGCCTATCAGAGGGCGCCCCTCAGACAGCAGCCCGCCAATGGGAGCCAAGAGAAGGCTGGCTGGGGGCGTGTCCCTGGGACACCAGGCCAATCAGAGTCGAGCGGAAGTGGCTGGTGGGCGGGCCTTCCGGAGGCTGCCCAATCAGCGTGCTGCAGGGCCGTGTGGGCGGTGCTCAAGGCCGCTGGCCAATCACTGACTAGGGGCCCGGACCCTCCTGGGCGTGTCCAAGCACACTGGCCAATGAGATTGCTGGTGGGGTTCTGGGCGTGGCCTAGGCCTCTGGCCTATCAGAGCCTGGCTGGCGCCCTGTGGGCGGGCCTTCTGAAGGAATCCCGCCAATGGGAGCTCAGAGCTGGCCTTAAAAGGCTGGGCGTGCTTCCAGGAAATGCGAAGCAGGGTTCAGCCCAGGGCCCTGCCTTGCAGAAGCTGTCCAGTGCGCATGTGTATAACTCCGTTTGTGCCTGTGCCTCTGTGGATTTGTGTGTGTGTGTGTGTGTGTGTGTGTGTGTGTCTGAGGGAGGGAGAGAGAGAGAGAACAACAGAATCACTGTGGCACAGGTGATTTTGTGCAAAACACTTGGCACATTCTGATTTACAGCTCGATATTGACACCAGGGCAGCTCTCCTTGGCCCTTGGTCACTTTTCTTCTTTTCAGATGTAAAGACACTGAAGAGGGAGAGGTTTTTGCCCTGAGGCTTGCACTGGGAACTAGCAGCTGCCCTGTTTGTGTTGCCAGACTAGGAAACCTGTGGTGCCTGTCCATGTGGAGAGTCTCCTGGATGAGTTCCTTCTCGAGCCTTTTTCGCTCGGTCCCGTTGGAGCTGCATATAGCTAATGATTTGGAGATTTTATTCCTTTGGACAATTCTTTTCTGATGCAAAGTTTCTCTCCAGGTTTTAGCAATCAATTGTGTGAATGTCACATCGAATCCATTGTAGAAAATGACTACATCAGTGTCTCTCTCTCTCTTTCTCTCTCTCTCTCTCTCTCTCTCTCTCTATATATATATATATATATGTATGTAACATGTAGAGGTCTGAAAATATTTTTTAGCTAGAGACCTGCACAGCTCTGGATTAGGGTAGCAATGTGCATACGCCTGGCCCTTCTGAGCCACAGTCATGAGAGACATCTCACAGAGCCATATCGTATATCACTCTACAAATCTCTCTCAGCACAAACTACCACTGCCAAATCATCTACTTCCCTCTTGCTCTTTTTGTCCACCGAGTCTTATCCCAAAACTGTAAATCAAAGAAGAAATAGACATAGTGCAGTTCCCTGCACACAGGACAGGCTGAGGCTGGACCAGGGAGATGCAATACGCCAGCCTGCATCTTGGCTGGAGCATCACTATGACTACTTCGAATTTGGAGAGGCGAGGGCAGTTTTGGAGAGTGGGCTGCCGGCCAAGGGTTGCTTCTCAGAGTGGCTACGACCTAGATGTTCTAAGTGTTACCTTTCCTCACAAACATAAAATAGCAATGCCACTTGTAAGAAGTATGCATGGGCATGGAGGGTTTGTCTTCAGTGCTCTGGCACTGATCAACACAGGGCCAGAATTTCAGTCCTTGTCTGTCTCTGTCATTCTGTCTCTCTGACTGTCTCTACGTGCCTTCTTCACTGGGCCCTTACTGGAAGTCAGTGCATGCATCGTGAACTCAGCCTTCCTGGTGTTGAAATTTTCCTTTCTTTGCCCTTTGGATTATTTAGTCTCCTGCACATGGTGTAGTACAGAGGGGAACTGCGGAGACAGCGTTGCTGCTGCAGGTTCCAGGCATATGTCCATCTCCAGCTGCAGCTGTCCAGGCCCTCTGTGCTTGACTGCCATTCTCCAGGGCCCTGAGGCTGACACTCAGCCTCAATGCAGCCCTCCTCACCTTCCTGCACAGCATCCTTGTCCTTATTCCATGAGAGCCCCGGTCAAGGGAAGTGAAACTCGATCCCCTGGCACACACACTGTGCTTTCCCTCTATTAAGCCAAATGGAAAGGATCTGTGGTACTGATGGCCACACCAGTGTCCAGATTTCCCATGCAAAACGGAAGCTTCCAGTGTTCAGAAAGAGGGTGTTTTGATGGCTGTGAAATGTCTTTTCCAAGTGCCTCATGGTGTTTCAAATCCCTTTGAAACCTGAAGTTCTTTCTTGTATCTAGGGAATATTTTCACCACTGGCCAGAAGGGCCGCCCAACTAGGAGCACAGCTATCCAGGGGTCAGGAGGTCTTCCAGCCTGCTAGCTCCTGGAGGGATTCCTGAGTATGTCCTCAGGGCCCAAGTGTAAAAGGTGTTTCCAATTGCCTTGATTAGCAGCAGCCAGGCCCTCAGGTGAGGGGCGGGGCTGTGATCTTGACTGGAAGCCCCTAATTTGGCCAATGGAGGCATCCATCTTTCTTTGTCTGTCCATAGCAAGGGCCCGGGGAGTTTGTGCTTCCTGCAAGCAGAGCGACATTGTATGGGACACTCATGCAAGCCTACTTCTGGGAATCTCTCTGAGTGTGATGTGTGGACACCAGGACACCATGATCAGGGATGTGAGGCCACAGGAGCAATTGCCTTAGCCGGGCCCAAAGGGTAGGTGTAAGGGGCCGGGTTCATCCACTATTGTTTGGTTCAACACACTTCCCATCTATGTGGAAACACAGCCCTTTCTGGGTACTTTCTGGGCTTGTAATCTGCTGCCCTGAACAGTGGACTGAGAGCCTGGAGGCTGAGTAGGCAGCCAAACGTGACTGGACAGGCTCAAGCCCCTGAATTCTGAGGGGTGCCCCAGCTTCCCACATTGGCAGTGTTTGGATCATAGTGAGGCATGGCATTGATTCGGAACTCAGGAGAGTGAGACATGAGAGTCCCTTTGCATATGCATTCTTGCTTAGCCACAATCTGGGCTAGCTGGCTTGCCCTGACCAGATAGGTTCTCTGTACATAAGTTGCAGGAGAGGCTGGCTCCCTTGCCACCCATGCTCTGAGACTACTTCAGGTGATCTCCGAGCACACACAGACACACACAAACAGACAGACAGACACACACACACACACACACACACACACACACACATTACTGTCAGGTTGGTAGTAGAGCCTATGGTGAAGGCTGGGGCTGTCTGGGGTCTATGGGCATGAGAGCTGCTGCCTTACAATCTCTACAAGCCAGGTTTGAACCTGTCATCAATGAACACAGTGTAGGAGGTTTTTGAATTCTGGTCTCTTTCCAACTCATCTATTTCTCTTCTCGCCTTCTCTATCTCTAACTCTCACATGCTCTCACACACTCTGTCTTCACTCATTAATATTTTACTTAGATTCTTATTTTACTGACAGGCCCATATAGACAAAGAGAGTTACCAGAGCACTGCTGAGCTCTGGCTTGTTGTGTTGGCGATTTCACCTAGGCTACTGGAGCCTCAGTTTGTAAGTCTTTCTGACACAAGCCATATTCTGTCTCCTCATTTCCATGCCAGTATCACTCAGAGTTTATAATAAAGATATACATACATGGATAGATATACATATAGATTTATCTATCTGTCATTTTTAGAATGTTCGACCTATGTATTTGACCTTCTTTCAGAATTACCACATTTATAACAGCCTAGTTTTTCTGAAATAATTGGCCATATAGTTGGAGCAGGATTCAATACAATTATAAATAATAGAACCTTCCAGTAGCATTTCTAATCGTGTTTCTATTAGCATCCTTATTGTAATTATCATGGCCCAGATCTTCCCTCCTTTTTCTAGTGTAAGCTTCAATACGTATGTGTTTGTTTTCTTTCTCCGGAAATCTTAATGTCCCTGGACCCTGAAGTGTTAGGGAATTTTTGAAGCAGCCCTCTGTTTCTCAGCAGATGGTTTCTATGTTTCTGCTGTCATCAGGTCTTCTTGTGGTTTTTGTCTTTATTTATTTTTATTGTTTCAAGTCCTCCTAGATCATCCCCATTTATTTGCATATTTATTTATTTAGTCAGGTATCACATGTGGCATCATTTCTTCTGCTTGAGAGATTTTCTCTTATAACTGAAGGGAACTTTAGATGCACAATACATTTCCTGGGGCAAATACTACACACATATGGTGAAGGCTTGGGTTGTCTGGGGTCTGTGGGCATTAGAGCTGCTGCGTGACAATCTCTACAACCCAGGTTTGAACCTGTCATGAATGAACACAGCCTAGGGGTTTTTTGACTTCTGGTCTATTTCCAACTCTTCTATTTCTCTTCTCACCATCTCTGTCTCTGACTCTCACAGGCTCTCTCTCACTCTGTCTGAACTCAGGAATATTTTACTTATATCCTTATTTTATTGACAGGCCCAGATATACAAAGAGAGTGGCCAGAGCACTGCTGAGCTCTGGCTGGTTTTGTTTGTGATTTCACCTAGGCTACTGGAGCCTCTGATTGGTAAGTCTCTCTGACTTAAGCCATATTCTGTCTCCTCATATCCATGGCAGTATCTCTCAGACTTTATAATAAAGATATACATCCATATACATATATAAATATACATATATATCTCTGTCATTTTTAGAATTGTCAACCTATGTAATTGATCTTAATCAGAATTCACACATTTACAACAGGTTCCTTTTTCCCTACTAATTGGCCACATAGTTGGAGCAGGATTCAATACAATTATAAATAATAGAACCTTCCAGTAGCATTTCTAATAGCATTTCTATCAGCATCCTTATTTTAATTATCATAGTACAGAACTTGCCTCCTTTCTCTAGTGTAAGCATCAATAAATATGAGTTTCTTTTCATTCTCCCGAAATCTTAATTTCCCTGGACTCTGAAGGGTCTCGGAACTTTTGAAGCAGCCCTTGATTCACAGCAGATGGTTTCTATGTTTCTGCTGTAATCAGGTCTTCTTGTGCTTTTTGTTTTTATTTTTCATTTGTTGCAAATCCTCCTAGATAACCCCCATTTACTTGCATATTTATCTATTTATTTATTTATTTATTTATTTGGTTCTATATTACATGAGGGGTCCATTCTTCTGCTTGATAGATTTTTCTCTTATAATTGAAGGGAAGTTTACACTCACAATACATATCCTGTCGTAAATACTACACACATATGGTGAAGGCTGGGGTTGTCTGGGGTCTGTGGACAGGAGACTGATGCCTTACAATCTCGACAACCCAGGTTTGAACCTGTCATGTATGAACACAGAGTGGGAGCTTTTGGACTTCTGGTCTCTTTCCAACTCTTCTATTTCTCTTCTTGCCTTCTCTGTCTCTGACTCTCACAGGCTCTCACTCACTCTGTCTGCACTCATTAATATTTTACTTTTATATTATTTGACTGACAGGCCCAGATATACAGAGCGAGTCACCAGGGCCCGGCTGAGCTCTGGATTGTTTTGTTGGCGATTTCACCTAGGTTTCTGGAGCCTCAGCTTTGTAAGTCTCTCTGGCACAAGCCATACTCTGTCTCCTCATAGCCATGCCAGTATCCCTCATAGTTGATAATAAAGATACACATACATATATGTACATATACATACATATATATATATATCAGACATTTTTAGAATTGTTGACCTTTTTATTTGATCTGAATGCAGAATTACCGCATTTATAATAGCCTCCTTATTCATAGATAATTGGTCACATAGTTGGAGCAGGATTCACTACAATTATAAATTATAAACTTTCCAGGAGCATTTCCAATAGCCTTTCTATCAGTATCCTTATTGTAATTATCATAGCACAGAACTTGCCTCCATTTTCTAGTGTAAGCTTCAAATCGTATGCGTTTCTTTTCATTCTCGGAATTCGTAATTTGCCTGGACCCTGTGTGTCAGGGAATTTTTGAAGCAGCCCTCTATTTCTCAGCAGACGTTTTCTATATTTCTGCTGTCATCAGGTC
The DNA here is from genome assembly GCF_950295315.1 of Erinaceus europaeus. Lineage (NCBI taxonomy): Eukaryota > Metazoa > Chordata > Mammalia > Eulipotyphla > Erinaceidae > Erinaceus > Erinaceus europaeus. The sequence continues at coordinate 16,306 of NC_080172.1, read as the reverse complement.
TTCCTGTGGTGTTTGTTTTTATTTTTTTATTTTTTTCAAATCCTCTTAGATCATTCCCATTTATTTGCATATTTATTTATTTATTTATTTCGTCCGATATCACATGAGGGGTCATTTCTTCTGCCTGATAGATTTTCTCTTATAATTGAAGGGAACTTTTGACACACAATACATTTCCTTTTGCAGATACTACACACTACTACAACTGCTACTGCACTGTTTTTGACAGTGACATCCAATGCACAATGGATTAGTATTGCATGGCTCTAGAGAATGTTCACTATTTAACCTACAATGTTTTTAACCTCACAAATATTTATTCTGTTCTTTCTTGGGGGATGAATGGTTTACAGTCAACAGTTCCATGTAATAGTGGGCACGGGGGGGGGGGGTAATTTTTCCCACTACCCCTGTATTTCTGTACATCCTTTGTAACTTTCTTATTGAGGAGAAGCAAACAGTCATAAATTGAGAGAGCAGGGCCCAAGCAGGAAGAGAGACAGAGAGACATCTGCAGCTCTGATTTGTCACTAGCCCAGCTTTTCCCTAGCTGGGTAAGTGTGACCAGGGGCTCAAAACAGGGTCCTGGGATTCCACATAGTTCCCTGGCAGCTCCACCAGCTGTCCCTCCAACCCATGCTCCCTTCGTTGTCCATGTAACTATCGATCTGCTCTAGGCATTTCTCACCTTCATATGCCAGAAACTTAACACTTCTCCCTTCCACCCATGAAACTTTGACCTTTTGCTAGGGTGCAAAACAGCAACTCCAATCCAAGTTATTTTCGGGACAAGTGTGTACGTCTCTGTGGGAAGGTGTGTGTGTGTGTGTGTGTGTGTGTGTGTGTATGTGTGTGTGTGTGTGTGTAAGTGTGCATAAGTGTGTTTCAGTTAAGATTACCGCTGTTGTTTCTTTATTCCTGACGCAGGGACTTAGGAACTGGGTTGTGTTATGACAAAGGAAGTTTCCACTGCACAAGTGGTTTTTCAAGTATGAATTGGCACATTGGATTGTGGACTCTGTTGTGCATTCTCCCAGGTGGTCCTCAGATGGGTTCTTTCCTTTGCTATTCCCATGCTGTGTGTAATTTTCTGGGTAGACTCAAAGAGGAGTGGCATGGGGAGCTCAGCTGCATTCTGCTGTATGTCCACAAGGTGGCGGCAAAGACCATAGTTGAGTGTAGTGATTCTGTGGAATGAGGAGAACTCTAGGAATTGTGGCCCGTGGACAGCAGAGTTGAAATTGACGTAGAGTGCCCTAGACATCTGTTCTTTCCTGTGGGGTGGGGGGATCCCCCATTTGGCTTTGCAAGTGGAAGGGGTTTCTCTCTTTGCCTGGGATGACTCTACTGGGAGCTTGTGAATCCCTGTGCTCAGCTGCATTCTGCTGGGTGTCCACAAGAGGGCAGCACCAGGGCGGGACTAAGGCTCCATGGGGCAAGTGCCCTGAGGCACTGGGCTAGGAGAGTGGCGACAGTGTTTCTGGGTGTGCCCCAAGAGCATGGCCAGCCTAGCGCAGGCAGGCAGTGTCCTAAGGACGGGCCCTGACAGGAGCTGTGGGGGTCGTGTTTGCAGAAACAGGGCCTTCAGAGGATGGCAGAAAGTCCCCGGGGGCGGGCCTCAGAGCCCGTGCCCAATGAGCCTGAGGGGAGGGCCCAGTGGGTATTCATAGAGACAGCTGGCCAATCAGAGAGGAGGAACGTCACCCTCAGGGGCGTGAAGCAAGAGCTGGCCAATGAGAACAGAGGAGGAGTTGCGTGGGCGGGCCTCAGAGAGCAGCCCACCAATGAGAGCCTGGGTGCTGGCTCTGGGTGGGCGTACCCCTGGAGGTCAGCCAATCAGGGTCCAGCGGAAGTGCCTGGGGGGCGGGCCCTCGGGAGGCTGTCCAATGAGCGCCTGGGGCGGGCCTCGTGGGCGGAGCCCAGGAGGCTGGCCAATCATGGGGCAAGGGCGGTGACCTTCCTGGGCGTGCCTTAGGAACTGGCCTATCAGAGGGCGCCCCTCAGACAGCAGCCCGCCAATGGGAGCCAAGAGAAGGCTGGCTGGGGGCGTGTCCCTGGGACACCAGGCCAATCAGAGTCGAGCGGAAGTGGCTGGTGGGCGGGCCTTCCGGAGGCTGCCCAATCAGCGTGCTGCAGGGCCGTGTGGGCGGTGCTCAAGGCCGCTGGCCAATCACTGACTAGGGGCCCGGACCCTCCTGGGCGTGTCCAAGCACACTGGCCAATGAGATTGCTGGTGGGGTTCTGGGCGTGGCCTAGGCCTCTGGCCTATCAGAGTCTGGCTGGCGCCCTGTGGGCGGGCCTTCTGAAGGAATCCCGCCAATGGGAGCTCAGAGCTGGCCTTAAAAGGCTGGGCGTGCTTCCAGGAAATGCGAAGTAGGGTTCAGCCCAGGGCCCTGCCTTGCAGAAGCTGTCCAGTGCGCATGTGTATAACTCCGTTTGTGCCTGTGCCTCTGTGGATTTGTGTGTGTGTGTGTGTGTGTGTGTGTGTGTGTGTGTGTCTGAGGGAGGGAGAGAGAGAGAGAACAACAGAATCACTGTGGCACAGGTGATTTTGTGCAAAACACTTGGCACATTCTGATTTACAGCTCAATATTGACACCAGGGCAGCTCTCCTTGGCCCTTGGTCACTTTTCTTCTTTTCAGATGTAAAGACACTGAAGAGGGAGAGGTTTTTGCCCTGAGGCTTGCACTGGGAACTAGCAGCTGCCCTGTTTGTGTTGCCAGACTAGGAAACCTGTGGTGCCTGTCCATGTGGAGAGTCTCCTGGATGAGTTCCTTCTCGAGCCTTTTTCGCTCGGTCCCGTTGGAGCTGCATATAGCTAATGATTTGGAGATTTTATTCCTTTGGACAATTCTTTTCCTGATGCAAAGTTTCTCTCCAGGTTTTAGCAATCAATTGTGTGAATGTCACATCGAATCCATTGTAGAAAATGACTACATCAGTGTCTCTCTCTCTCTCTTTCTCTCTCTCTCTCTATCTCTCTCTCTCTATATATATATATATGTATGTAACATGTAGAGGTCTGAAAATATTTTTTAGCTAGAGACCTGCACAGCTCTGGATTAGGGTAGCAATGTGCATACGCCTGGCCCTTCTGAGCCACAGTCATGAGAGACATCTCACAGAGCCATATCGTATATCACTCTACAAATCTCTCTCAGCACAAACTACCACTGCCAAATCATCTACTTCCCTCTTGCTCTTTTTGTCCACCGAGTCTTATCCCAAAACTGTAAATCAAAGAAGAAATAGACATAGTGCAGTTCCCTGCACACAGGACAGGCTGAGGCTGGACCAGGGAGATGCAATACGCCAGCCTGCATCTTGGCTGGAGCATCACTATGACTACTTCGAATTTGGAGAGGCGAGGGCAGTTTTGGAGAGTGGGCTGCCGGCCAAGGGTTGCTTCTCAGAGTGGCTACGACCTAGATGTTCTAAGTGTTACCTTTCCTCACAAACATAAAATAGCAATGCCACTTGTAAGAAGTATGCATGGGCATGGAGGGTTTGTCTTCAGTGCTCTGGCACTGATCAACACAGGGCCAGAATTTCAGTCCTTGTCTGTCTCTGTCATTCTGTCTCTCTGACTGTCTCTACGTGCCTTCTTCACTGGGCCCTTACTGGAAGTCAGTGCATGCATCGTGAACTCAGCCTTCCTGGTGTTGAAATTTTCCTTTCTTTGCCCTTTGGATTATTTAGTCTCCTGCACATGGTGTAGTACAGAGGGGAACTGCGGAGACAGCGTTGCTGCTGCAGGTTCCAGGCATATGTCCATCTCCAGCTGCAGCTGTCCAGGCCCTCTGTGCTTGACTGCCATTCTCCAGGGCCCTGAGGCTGACACTCAGCCTCAATGCAGCCCTCCTCACCTTCCTGCACAGCATCCTTGTCCTTATTCCATGAGAGCCCCGGTCAAGGGAAGTGAAACTCGATCCCCTGGCACACACACTGTGCTTTCCCTCTATTAAGCCAAATGGAAAGGATCTGTGGTACTGATGGCCACACCAGTGTCCAGATTTCCCATGCAAAACGGAAGCTTCCAGTGTTCAGAAAGAGGGTGTTTTGATGGCTGTGAAATGTCTTTTCCAAGTGCCTCATGGTGTTTCAAATCCCTTTGAAACCTGAAGTTCTTTCTTGTATCTAGGGAATATTTTCACCACTGGCCAGAAGGGCCGCCCAACTAGGAGCACAGCTATCCAGGGGTCAGGAGGTCTTCCAGCCTGCTAGCTCCTGGAGGGATTCCTGAGTATGTCCTCAGGGCCCAAGTGTAAAAGGTGTTTCCAATTGCCTTGATTAGCAGCAGCCAGGCCCTCAGGTGAGGGGCGGGGCTGTGATCTTGACTGGAAGCCCCTAATTTGGCCAATGGAGGCATCCATCTTTCTTTGTCTGTCCATAGCAAGGGCCCGGGGAGTTTGTGCTTCCTGCAAGCAGAGCGACATTGTATGGGACACTCATGCAAGCCTACTTCTGGGAATCTCTCTGAGTGTGATGTGTGGACACCAGGACACCATGATCAGGGATGTGAGGCCACAGGAGCAATTGCCTTAGCCGGGCCCAAAGGGTAGGTGTAAGGGGCCGGGTTCATCCACTATTGTTTGGTTCAACACACTTCCCATCTATGTGGAAACACAGCCCTTTCTGGGTACTTTCTGGGCTTGTAATCTGCTGCCCTGAACAGTGGACTGAGAGCCTGGAGGCTGAGTAGGCAGCCAAACGTGACTGGACAGGCTCAAGCCCCTGAATTCTGAGGGGTGCCCCAGCTTCCCACATTGGCAGTGTTTGGATCATAGTGAGGCATGGCATTGATTCGGAACTCAGGAGAGTGAGACATGAGAGTCCCTTTGCATATGCATTCTTGCTTAGCCACAATCTGGGCTAGCTGGCTTGCCCTGACCAGATAGGTTCTCTGTACATAAGTTGCAGGAGAGGCTGGCTCCCTTGCCACCCATGCTCTGAGACTACTTCAGGTGATCTCCGAGCACACACAGACACACACAAACAGACAGACAGACACACACACACACACACACACACACACACATTACTGTCAGGTTGGTAGTAGAGCCTATGGTGAAGGCTGGGGCTGTCTGGGGTCTATGGGCATGAGAGCTGCTGCCTTACAATCTCTACAAGCCAGGTTTGAACCTGTCATCAATGAACACAGTGTAGGAGGTTTTTGAATTCTGGTCTCTTTCCAACTCATCTATTTCTCTTCTCGCCTTCTCTATCTCTAACTCTCACATGCTCTCACACACTCTGTCTTCACTCATTAATATTTTACTTAGATTCTTATTTTACTGACAGGCCCATATAGACAAAGAGAGTTACCAGAGCACTGCTGAGCTCTGGCTTGTTGTGTTGGCGATTTCACCTAGGCTACTGGAGCCTCAGTTTGTAAGTCTTTCTGACACAAGCCATATTCTGTCTCCTCATTTCCATGCCAGTATCACTCAGAGTTTATAATAAAGATATACATACATGGATAGATATACATATAGATTTATCTATCTGTCATTTTTAGAATGTTCGACCTATGTATTTGACCTTCTTTCAGAATTACCACATTTATAACAGCCTAGTTTTTCTGAAATAATTGGCCATATAGTTGGAGCAGGATTCAATACAATTATAAATAATAGAACCTTCCAGTAGCATTTCTAATCGTGTTTCTATTAGCATCCTTATTGTAATTATCATGGCCCAGATCTTCCCTCCTTTTTCTAGTGTAAGCTTCAATACGTATGTGTTTGTTTTCTTTCTCCGGAAATCTTAATGTCCCTGGACCCTGAAGTGTTAGGGAATTTTTGAAGCAGCCCTCTGTTTCTCAGCAGATGGTTTCTATGTTTCTGCTGTCATCAGGTCTTCTTGTGGTTTTTGTCTTTATTTATTTTTATTGTTTCAAGTCCTCCTAGATCATCCCCATTTATTTGCATATTTATTGATTTAGTCAGGTATCACATGTGGCATCATTTCTTCTGCTTGAGAGATTTTCTCTTATAACTGAAGGGAACTTTAGATGCACAATACATTTCCTGGGGCAAATACTACACACATATGGTGAAGGCTTGGGTTGTCTGGGGTCTGTGGGCATTAGAGCTGCTGCGTGACAATCTCTACAACCCAGGTTTGAACCTGTCATGAATGAACACAGCCTAGGGGTTTTTTGACTTCTGGTCTATTTCCAACTCTTCTATTTCTCTTCTCGCCATCTCTGTCTCTGACTCTCACAGGCTCTCTCTCACTCTGTCTGAACTCAGGAATATTTTACTTATATCCTTATTTTATTGACAGGCCCAGATATACAAAGAGAGTGGCCAGAGCACTGCTGAGCTCTGGCTGGTTTTGTTTGTGATTTCACCTAGGCTACTGGAGCCTCTGATTGGTAAGTCTCTCTGACTTAAGCCATATTCTGTCTCCTCATATCCATGGCAGTATCTCTCAGACTTTATAATAAAGATATACATCCATATACATATATAAATATACATATATATCTCTGTCATTTTTAGAATTGTCAACCTATGTAATTGATCTTAATCAGAATTCACACATTTACAACAGGTTCCTTTTTCCCTACTAATTGGCCACATAGTTGGAGCAGGATTCAATACAATTATAAATAATAGAACCTTCCAGTAGCATTTCTAATAGCATTTCTATCAGCATCCTTATTTTAATTATCATAGTACAGAACTTGCCTCCTTTCTCTAGTGTAAGCATCAATAAATATGAGTTTCTTTTCATTCTCCCGAAATCTTAATTTCCCTGGACTCTGAAGGGTCTCGGAACTTTTGAAGCAGCCCTTGATTCACAGCAGATGGTTTCTATGTTTCTGCTGTAATCAGGTCTTCTTGTGCTTTTTGTTTTTATTTTTCATTTGTTGCAAATCCTCCTAGATAACCCCCATTTACTTGCATATTTATCTATTTATTTATTTATTTATTTATTTATTTGGTTCTATATTACATGAGGGGTCCATTCTTCTGCTTGATAGATTTTTCTCTTATAATTGAAGGGAAGTTTACACTCACAATACATATCCTGTCGTAAATACTACACACATATGGTGAAGGCTGGGGTTGTCTGGGGTCTGTGGACAGGAGACTGATGCCTTACAATCTCGACAACCCAGGTTTGAACCTGTCATGTATGAACACAGAGTGGGAGCTTTTGGACTTCTGGTCTCTTTCCAACTCTTCTATTTCTCTTCTTGCCTTCTCTGTCTCTGACTCTCACAGGCTCTCACTCACTCTGTCTGCACTCATTAATATTTTACTTTTATATTATTTGACTGACAGGCCCAGATATACAGAGCGAGTCACCAGGGCCCGGCTGAGCTCTGGATTGTTTTGTTGGCGATTTCACCTAGGTTTCTGGAGCCTCAGCTTTGTAAGTCTCTCTGGCACAAGCCATACTCTGTCTCCTCATAGCCATGCCAGTATCCCTCATAGTTGATAATAAAGATACACATACATATATGTACATATACATACATATATATATATATCAGACATTTTTAGAATTGTTGACCTTTTTATTTGATCTGAATGCAGAATTACCGCATTTATAATAGCCTCCTTATTCATAGATAATTGGTCACATAGTTGGAGCAGGATTCACTACAATTATAAATTATAAACTTTCCAGGAGCATTTCCAATAGCCTTTCTATCAGTATCCTTATTGTAATTATCATAGCACAGAACTTGCCTCCATTTTCTAGTGTAAGCTTCAAATCGTATGCGTTTCTTTTCATTCTCGGAATTCGTAATTTGCCTGGACCCTGTGTGTCAGGGAATTTTTGAAGCAGCCCTCTATTTCTCAGCAGACGTTTTCTATATTTCTGCTGTCATCAGGTCTTCCTGTGGTGTTTGTTTTTATTTTTTTATTTTTTTCAAATCCTCTTAGATCATTCCCATTTATTTGCATATTTATTTATTTATTTATTTCGTCCGATATCACATGAGGGGTCATTTCTTCTGCCTGATAGATTTTCTCTTATAATTGAAGGGAACTTTTGACACACAATACATTTCCTTTTGCAGATACTACACACTACTACAACTGCTACTGCACTGTTTTTGACAGTGACATCCAATGCACAATGGATTAGTATTGCATGGCTCTAGAGAATGTTCACTATTTAACCTACAATGTTTTTAACCTCACAAATATTTATTCTGTTCTTTCTTGGGGGATGAATGGTTTACAGTCAACAGTTCCATGTAATAGTGGGCACGGGGGGGGTAATTTTTCCCACTACCCCTGTATTTCTGTACATCCTTTGTAACTTTCTTATTGAGGAGAAGCAAACAGTCATAAATTGAGAGAGCAGGGCCCAAGCAGGAAGAGAGACAGAGAGACATCTGCAGCTCTGATTTGTCACTAGCCCAGCTTTTCCCTAGCTGGGTAAGTGTGACCAGGGGCTCAAAACAGGGTCCTGGGATTCCACATAGTTCCCTGGCAGCTCCACCAGCTGTCCCTCCAACCCATGCTCCCTTCGTTGTCCATGTAACTATCGATCTGCTCTAGGCATTTCTCACCTTCATATGCCAGAAACTTAACACTTCTCCCTTCCACCCATGAAACTTTGACCTTTTGCTAGGGTGCAAAACAGCAACTCCAATCCAAGTTATTTTCGGGACAAGTGTGTACGTCTCTGTGGGAAGGTGTGTGTGTGTGTGTGTGTGTGTGTGTGTGTGTATGTGTGTGTGTGTGTGTGTAAGTGTGCATAAGTGTGTTTCAGTTAAGATTACCGCTGTTGTTTCTTTATTCCTGACGCAGGGACTTAGGAACTGGGTTGTGTTATGACAAAGGAAGTTTCCACTGCACAAGTGGTTTTTCAAGTATGAATTGGCACATTGGATTGTGGACTCTGTTGTGCATTCTCCCAGGTGGTCCTCAGATGGGTTCTTTCCTTTGCTATTCCCATGCTGTGTGTAATTTTCTGGGTAGACTCAAAGAGGAGTGGCATGGGGAGCTCAGCTGCATTCTGCTGTATGTCCACAAGGTGGCGGCAAAGACCATAGTTGAGTGTAGTGATTCTGTGGAATGAGGAGAACTCTAGGAATTGTGGCCCGTGGACAGCAGAGTTGAAATTGACGTAGAGTGCCCTAGACATCTGTTCTTTCCTGTGGGGTGGGGGGATCCCCCATTTGGCTTTGCAAGTGGAAGGGGTTTCTCTCTTTGCCTGGGATGACTCTACTGGGAGCTTGTGAATCCCTGTGCTCAGCTGCATTCTGCTGGGTGTCCACAAGAGGGCAGCACCAGGGCGGGACTAAGGCTCCATGGGGCAAGTGCCCTGAGGCACTGGGCTAGGAGAGTGGCGACAGTGTTTCTGGGTGTGCCCCAAGAGCATGGCCAGCCTAGCGCAGGCAGGCAGTGTCCTAAGGACGGGCCCTGACAGGAGCTGTGGGGGTCGTGTTTGCAGAAACAGGGCCTTCAGAGGATGGCAGAAAGTCCCCGGGGGCGGGCCTCAGAGCCCGTGCCCAATGAGCCTGAGGGGAGGGCCCAGTGGGTATTCATAGAGACAGCTGGCCAATCAGAGAGGAGGAACGTCACCCTCAGGGGCGTGAAGCAAGAGCTGGCCAATGAGAACAGAGGAGGAGTTGCGTGGGCGGGCCTCAGAGAGCAGCCCACCAATGAGAGCCTGGGTGCTGGCTCTGGGTGGGCGTACCCCTGGAGGTCAGCCAATCAGGGTCCAGCGGAAGTGCCTGGGGGGCGGGCCCTCGGGAGGCTGTCCAATGAGCGCCTGGGGCGGGCCTCGTGGGCGGAGCCCAGGAGGCTGGCCAATCATGGGGCAAGGGCGGTGACCTTCCTGGGCGTGCCTTAGGAACTGGCCTATCAGAGGGCGCCCCTCAGACAGCAGCCCGCCAATGGGAGCCAAGAGAAGGCTGGCTGGGGGCGTGTCCCTGGGACACCAGGCCAATCAGAGTCGAGCGGAAGTGGCTGGTGGGCGGGCCTTCCGGAGGCTGCCCAATCAGCGTGCTGCAGGGCCGTGTGGGCGGTGCTCAAGGCCGCTGGCCAATCACTGACTAGGGGCCCGGACCCTCCTGGGCGTGTCCAAGCACACTGGCCAATGAGATTGCTGGTGGGGTTCTGGGCGTGGCCTAGGCCTCTGGCCTATCAGAGTCTGGCTGGCGCCCTGTGGGCGGGCCTTCTGAAGGAATCCCGCCAATGGGAGCTCAGAGCTGGCCTTAAAAGGCTGGGCGTGCTTCCAGGAAATGCGAAGCAGGGTTCAGCCCAGGGCCCTGCCTTGCAGAAGCTGTCCAGTGCGCATGTGTATAACTCCGTTTGTGCCTGTGCCTCTGTGGATTTGTGTGTGTGTGTGTGTGTGTGTGTGTGTGTGTGTGTCTGAGGGAGGGAGAGAGAGAGAGAACAACAGAATCACTGTGGCACAGGTGATTTTGTGCAAAACACTTGGCACATTCTGATTTACAGCTCGATATTGACACCAGGGCAGCTCTCCTTGGCCCTTGGTCACTTTTCTTCTTTTCAGATGTAAAGACACTGAAGAGGGAGAGGTTTTTGCCCTGAGGCTTGCACTGGGAACTAGCAGCTGCCCTGTTTGTGTTGCCAGACTAGGAAACCTGTGGTGCCTGTCCATGTGGAGAGTCTCCTGGATGAGTTCCTTCTCGAGCCTTTTTCGCTCGGTCCCGTTGGAGCTGCATATAGCTAATGATTTGGAGATTTTATTCCTTTGGACAATTCTTTTCTGATGCAAAGTTTCTCTCCAGGTTTTAGCAATCAATTGTGTGAATGTCACATCGAATCCATTGTAGAAAATGACTACATCAGTGTCTCTCTCTCTCTTTCTCTCTCTCTCTCTCTCTCTCTATATATATATATATATATATATATGTATGTAACATGTAGAGGTCTGAAAATATTTTTTAGCTAGAGACCTGCACAGCTCTGGATTAGGGTAGCAATGTGCATACGCCTGGCCCTTCTGAGCCACAGTCATGAGAGACATCTCACAGAGCCATATCGTATATCACTCTACAAATCTCTCTCAGCACAAACTACCACTGCCAAATCATCTACTTCCCTCTTGCTCTTTTTGTCCACCGAGTCTTATCCCAAAACTGTAAATCAAAGAAGAAATAGACATAGTGCAGTTCCCTGCACACAGGACAGGCTGAGGCTGGACCAGGGAGATGCAATACGCCAGCCTGCATCTTGGCTGGAGCATCACTATGACTACTTCGAATTTGGAGAGGCGAGGGCAGTTTTGGAGAGTGGGCTGCCGGCCAAGGGTTGCTTCTCAGAGTGGCTACGACCTAGATGTTCTAAGTGTTACCTTTCCTCACAAACATAAAATAGCAATGCCACTTGTAAGAAGTATGCATGGGCATGGAGGGTTTGTCTTCAGTGCTCTGGCACTGATCAACACAGGGCCAGAATTTCAGTCCTTGTCTGTCTCTGTCATTCTGTCTCTCTGACTGTCTCTACGTGCCTTCTTCACTGGGCCCTTACTGGAAGTCAGTGCATGCATCGTGAACTCAGCCTTCCTGGTGTTGAAATTTTCCTTTCTTTGCCCTTTGGATTATTTAGTCTCCTGCACATGGTGTAGTACAGAGGGGAACTGCGGAGACAGCGTTGCTGCTGCAGGTTCCAGGCATATGTCCATCTCCAGCTGCAGCTGTCCAGGCCCTCTGTGCTTGACTGCCATTCTCCAGGGCCCTGAGGCTGACACTCAGCCTCAATGCAGCCCTCCTCACCTTCCTGCACAGCATCCTTGTCCTTATTCCATGAGAGCCCCGGTCAAGGGAAGTGAAACTCGATCCCCTGGCACACACACTGTGCTTTCCCTCTATTAAGCCAAATGGAAAGGATCTGTGGTACTGATGGCCACACCAGTGTCCAGATTTCCCATGCAAAACGGAAGCTTCCAGTGTTCAGAAAGAGGGTGTTTTGATGGCTGTGAAATGTCTTTTCCAAGTGCCTCATGGTGTTTCAAATCCCTTTGAAACCTGAAGTTCTTTCTTGTATCTAGGGAATATTTTCACCACTGGCCAGAAGGGCCGCCCAACTAGGAGCACAGCTATCCAGGGGTCAGGAGGTCTTCCAGCCTGCTAGCTCCTGGAGGGATTCCTGAGTATGTCCTCAGGGCCCAAGTGTAAAAGGTGTTTCCAATTGCCTTGATTAGCAGCAGCCAGGCCCTCAGGTGAGGGGCGGGGCTGTGATCTTGACTGGAAGCCCCTAATTTGGCCAATGGAGGCATCCATCTTTCTTTGTCTGTCCATAGCAAGGGCCCGGGGAGTTTGTGCTTCCTGCAAGCAGAGCGACATTGTATGGGACACTCATGCAAGCCTACTTCTGGGAATCTCTCTGAGTGTGATGTGTGGACACCAGGACACCATGATCAGGGATGTGAGGCCACAGGAGCAATTGCCTTAGCCGGGCCCAAAGGGTAGGTGTAAGGGGCCGGGTTCATCCACTATTGTTTGGTTCAACACACTTCCCATCTATGTGGAAACACAGCCCTTTCTGGGTACTTTCTGGGCTTGTAATCTGCTGCCCTGAACAGTGGACTGAGAGCCTGGAGGCTGAGTAGGCAGCCAAACGTGACTGGACAGGCTCAAGCCCCTGAATTCTGAGGGGTGCCCCAGCTTCCCACATTGGCAGTGTTTGGATCATAGTGAGGCATGGCATTGATTCGGAACTCAGGAGAGTGAGACATGAGAGTCCCTTTGCATATGCATTCTTGCTTAGCCACAATCTGGGCTAGCTGGCTTGCCCTGACCAGATAGGTTCTCTGTACATAAGTTGCAGGAGAGGCTGGCTCCCTTGCCACCCATGCTCTGAGACTACTTCAGGTGATCTCCGAGCACACACAGACACACACAAACAGACAGACACACACACACACACACACACACACACACACACACACACACACACACACACACATTACTGTCAGGTTGGTAGTAGAGCCTATGGTGAAGGCTGGGGCTGTCTGGGGTCTATGGGCATGAGAGCTGCTGCCTTACAATCTCTACAAGCCAGGTTTGAACCTGTCATCAATGAACACAGTGTAGGAGGTTTTTGAATTCTGGTCTCTTTCCAACTCATCTATTTCTCTTCTCGCCTTCTCTATCTCTAACTCTCACATGCTCTCACACACTCTGTCTTCACTCATTAATATTTTACTTAGATTCTTATTTTACTGACAGGCCCAGATAGACAAAGAGAGTTACCAGAGCACTGCTGAGCTCTGGCTTGTTGTGTTGGCGATTTCACCTAGGCTACTGGAGCCTCAGTTTGTAAGTCTTTCTGACACAAGCCATATTCTGTCTCCTCATTTCCATGCCAGTATCACTCAGAGTTTATAATAAAGATATACATACATGGATAGATATACATATAGATTTATATATCTGTCATTTTTAGAATGTTCGACCTATGTATTTGACCTTCTTTCAGAATTACCACATTTATAACAGCCTAGTTTTTCTGAAATAATTGGCCATATAGTTGGAGCAGGATTCAATACAATTATAAATAATAGAACCTTCCAGTAGCATTTCTAATCGTGTTTCTATTAGCATCCTTATTGTAATTATCATGGCCCAGATCTTCCCTCCTTTTGCTAGTGTAAGCTTCAATACGTATGTGTTTGTTTTCTTTCTCCGGAAATCTTAATGTCCCTGGACCCTGAAGTGTTAGGGAATTTTTGAAGCAGCCCTCTGTTTCTCAGCAGATGGTTTCTATGTTTCTGCTGTCATCAGGTCTTCTTGTGGTTTTTGTCTTTATTTATTTTTATTGTTTCAAGTCCTCCTAGATCATCCCCATTTATTTGCATATTTATTGATTTAGTCAGGTATCACATGTGGCATCATTTCTTCTGCTTGAGAGATTTTCTCTTATAACTGAAGGGAACTTTAGATGCACAATACATTTCCTGGGGCAAATACTACACACATATGGTGAAGGCTTGGGTTGTCTGGGGTCTGTGGGCATTAGAGCTGCTGCGTGACAATCTCTACAACCCAGGTTTGAACCTGTCATGAATGAACACAGCCTAGGGGTTTTTTGACTTCTGGTCTATTTCCAACTCTTCTATTTCTCTTCTCGCCATCTCTGTCTCTGACTCTCACAGGCTCTCTCTCACTCTGTCTGAACTCAGGAATATTTTACTTATATCCTTATTTTATTGACAGGCCCAGATATACAAAGAGAGTGGCCAGAGCACTGCTGAGCTCTGGCTGGTTTTGTTTGTGATTTCACCTAGGCTACTGGAGCCTCTGATTGGTAAGTCTCTCTGACTTAAGCCATATTCTGTCTCCTCATATCCATGGCAGTATCTCTCAGACTTTATAATAAAGATATACATCCATATACATATATAAATATACATATATATCTCTGTCATTTTTAGAATTGTCAACCTATGTAATTGATCTTAATCAGAATTCACACATTTACAACAGGTTCCTTTTTCCCTACTAATTGGCCACATAGTTGGAGCAGGATTCAATACAATTATAAATAATAGAACCTTCCAGTAGCATTTCTAATAGCATTTCTATCAGCATCCTTATTTTAATTATCATAGTACAGAACTTGCCTCCTTTCTCTAGTGTAAGCATCAATAAATATGAGTTTCTTTTCATTCTCCCGAAATCTTAATTTCCCTGGACTCTGAAGGGTCTCGGAACTTTTGAAGCAGCCCTTGATTCACAGCAGATGGTTTCTATGTTTCTGCTGTAATCAGGTCTTCTTGTGCTTTTTGTTTTTATTTTTCATTTGTTGCAAATCCTCCTAGATAACCCCCATTTACTTGCATATTTATCTATTTATTTATTTATTTATTTATTTGGTTCTATATTACATGAGGGGTCCATTCTTCTGCTTGATAGATTTTTCTCTTATAATTGAAGGGAAGTTTACACTCACAATACATATCCTGTCGTAAATACTACACACATATGGTGAAGGCTGGGGTTGTCTGGGGTCTGTGGACAGGAGACTGATGCCTTACAATCTCGACAACCCAGGTTTGAACCTGTCATGTATGAACACAGAGTGGGAGCTTTTGGACTTCTGGTCTCTTTCCAACTCTTCTATTTCTCTTCTTGCCTTCTCTGTCTCTGACTCTCACAGGCTCTCACTCACTCTGTCTGCACTCATTAATATTTTACTTTTATATTATTTGACTGACAGGCCCAGATATACAGAGCGAGTCACCAGGGCCCGGCTGAGCTCTGGATTGTTTTGTTGGCGATTTCACCTAGGTTTCTGGAGCCTCAGCTTTGTAAGTCTCTCTGGCACAAGCCATACTCTGTCTCCTCATAGCCATGCCAGTATCCCTCATAGTTGATAATAAAGATACACATACATATATGTACATATACATACATATATATATATATCAGACATTTTTAGAATTGTTGACCTTTTTATTTGATCTGAATGCAGAATTACCGCATTTATAATAGCCTCCTTATTCATAGATAATTGGTCACATAGTTGGAGCAGGATTCACTACAATTATAAATTATAAACTTTCCAGGAGCATTTCCAATAGCCTTTCTATCAGTATCCTTATTGTAATTATCATAGCACAGAACTTGCCTCCATTTTCTAGTGTAAGCTTCAAATCGTATGCGTTTCTTTTCATTCTCGGAATTCGTAATTTGCCTGGACCCTGTGTGTCAGGGAATTTTTGAAGCAGCCCTCTATTTCTCAGCAGACGTTTTCTATATTTCTGCTGTCATCAGGTCTTCCTGTGGTGTTTGTTTTTATTTTTTTATTTTTTTCAAATCCTCTTAGATCATTCCCATTTATTTGCATATTTATTTATTTATTTATTTCGTCCGATATCACATGAGGGGTCATTTCTTCTGCCTGATAGATTTTCTCTTATAATTGAAGGGAACTTTTGACACACAATACATTTCCTTTTGCAGATACTACACACTACTACAACTGCTACTGCACTGTTTTTGACAGTGACATCCAATGCACAATGGATTAGTATTGCATGGCTCTAGAGAATGTTCACTATTTAACCTACAATGTTTTTAACCTCACAAATATTTATTCTGTTCTTTCTTGGGGGATGAATGGTTTACAGTCAACAGTTCCATGTAATAGTGGGCACGGGGGGGGGGTAATTTTTCCCACTACCCCTGTATTTCTGTACATCCTTTGTAACTTTCTTATTGAGGAGAAGCAAACAGTCATAAATTGAGAGAGCAGGGCCCAAGCAGGAAGAGAGACAGAGAGACATCTGCAGCTCTGATTTGTCACTAGCCCAGCTTTTCCCTAGCTGGGTAAGTGTGACCAGGGGCTCAAAACAGGG